>NC_057801.1:445879022-446179022 GCF_018294505.1 Triticum aestivum | reverse complement strand
CTGGAATATGTGATTCAGTGGAAAACTCATATGCAAGTGTGAAATGACAAATGGTTAAACAATAGGTTCCCTGTCTCGCCTCTAAGACTAGCTCAAGTGTTATTGGTGATCATCTTTTACGGATCTTAGGATAGTTAAGTGTGACGATGGTCCTAAAACAACATTGAGGGTATGACGTTAGAAGAATGATCATATTGAATCGACCCAATACTTGTCTGTTATACTTTGTGATTATATCATATAAAATCATATGTTATAACATGAAGTGTTAGCATGTGTTTTAGTTCCTCAGACCATGAGAGTCTATCGGTCACTTCCTACTAGATGGTGGGCTTTGGGGTTGCTCAAATGTCATCTGTAACAAGCTGATCATAACGACAACTTTCAGGTTCACCAAAAAGTTTGACAAGTAACCGGATAGCTCGAGAATGGGATTTTCTCCTCTGACGATGGAGAGATATTCTTAAGTCCCTCTCGGTGTGACAGCATCCATCAATGTCTGGCTAGCCATAGGTGACTACATCACAAGGATGCCGGAACACATTAACAAGAAAGAATAACAAAACTGGTAACGGGAGCAACGGTATAGTGAGCATGGTGATGACTCAGGAGGATACCGATGCACACCGGTTTTTTAAAGTATCGCGAAGCAAAGGGAACATCACATGATAACCAAAGGTTCACTCAAATATCATTCATGTAATTATAAGGACCAATATGGATGTCCACGGTTCCGCTATCGGTCATTGATGAAGGGGTTTTGTTCATGTCTATCATTTACCGAACCTCTGGGGTCACAAGCTTAAGGTAATCATGATCTACTAAGTGTTAGTGGTATGGGAGTAATGAGAATATATTTGTGGAATTGTCTCATTAATATACGAAATAGTTCCGAGAGGTTCGGGAAGCGTTTCGGGTTACTTGAAGGGTTTCGGTGAATACCGGGTATTACCGATTAATTATATATAGGTGGAAAATGTTTTCGGGGATTTTAAACTATACATATAATGATCTGAAAATGTTTAGAAATAATATATATTTAATTTAATTTCAAAGGGCCTAATAAGGCCAAGAGGTGGAGAAGGAATTGGGCCACAAGGGCCCAATAGGGAGCCCCCCTTTCCCACTATGGAAGGCCGGATCCTGCTAGGGATGGGAGTCTAACTCCCTACCTAGGCCGGCGTACCAAGGGGGACTCCTTCCCCTTGGTGGCTGCCCCTTGATACATCTCTGTCGTATCTACTTTTCCAAACACTTTTGCTCTTGTTTTGGACTCTAATTCGCATGATTTGAATGAAACTAACCTGGACTAACACTATTTTCATCAGAACTACCATGGTGTTGTTTTTGTGCAGAAATAAAAGTTCTCGGAATTGGACGAAACTTCTTGGAGATTTTTATGGAATATATAAAATATACTGGAGCCGAAATCAACAAGAGGGGAGCCACCAGTGGGCCACGAGCCACCAGGGCGCGACCACCCCCTAGGTGCGCCCTGGTGCCTCGTGGGGCCCATGAGGCTCCACTGACCCTAATCTCAAGCCTATAAATTCTTATGTCTCGAGAAAAAATTAAGATAGGAAGTTTCATCACGTTTCATGATAGGGAGCCGCCACCACCTCATGTTCTTCACCGGGAGGCCATATCGGGAGTCCGTTCAGGGCTCCAGAGAGGGGGATTCATCGCCATCATCATCACCAACCCTTCCTCATCACTAATTTCATGATGCTCACCGCTGGGAGTGAGTAATTCCTTTGTAGGCTTGCTATACGGTGATGGGTTGGATGAGATTTATCATGTAATCGAGTTAGTTTTGTTAGGGCTTGATCCCTTGTATCCACTATGTTGTGAGATTGATGTTGTTATGACTTTGCTATGCTTAATGCTTGTCACTAAGGCCTGAGTGCCATGATTTCAGATCTGAACCGTTTATTTTTTCACCAATATATTTGTGTTCTTGATCCTATCTTGCAAGTTATATGCACCTATTGCAACCCCAAGGTGACAATAATTGGGATTCTTTCTAGTGATTAGCGTAGTTTGTGTGGCACCCCGGCTCAGAGCAACCGGTTTACCTTGCATTGCCAGCCCAGAGATCAAGCCTTTTGGCAACACACAACAACATGGTACAGAAACAACCGCTTTATTGATGCTAGTGAACATAAGTCTGATATTACATCGAGATAAGAGGCCAAGCGGCACACACGGTGCGGCTGAACAGTATGTACATTATTTAATGAACATGGAGGGGCCTCGATCACATAAACTACGCGGCAGTGGAATGACGACAAAGTGGAACTCCATAGCATAGGGACACTGAAGTGGACACAATCTAGACGTGGGAAGCTCTCCGATCCGATACGACTTACCTGAAAGCTGGCATGACACGCCAGGTCAGTACATTGAATGTACTTGCAAGCTCACATCAAACATAAGCATAATGGCAAACAATGTCATGGCAATTAATCAAGTTAATACAATTAAAATCATGCTACTGATTCGGTGAAACCGACATGTGCACCGAGTCCCTCAGACTTGCTTACTAGAAGGGTTACCTCGTAACCGAACGGTGATCATACCCGGATCACAACTGAAGCCAATCAATTTTGATCATCACATGATCCCACAAATCATCATAAAACCAGTGCCAACAACAATTACTTAGTGTGCAAGATTAATTATAAATGTTGATCCATGGTGTGACTTAGTCCCGAGTTGTGTCCATAACCGAGGACGCGGCTATCGATAGATTAAATACAGTCTGCGAGGTAGCGCACTTCACCCACACCAAAAAACCGATGGCCTCGCATTCCCATTTGGGTGGACCAATGGCATTCCGACGAAACCCTTCCCTTGCCATGACACTCTCCCAGCCACTCCGACCAACTCCCTCTCAGGGCTAAGTCATGGGTGGCCCTGTGCCTACCAAAGGCATCAACGGCCACCATCATGGCAAAATGGCCCCAAACAGGGACAAGGTACCATAAAAACAAACGGACACACAAGGTTATGTCTGCTTACCGGGACAGGGTACCGCACGCCCATAACCTTCTCTCGTTGGAGGCACCGGCAAGAGATACGACAAAGGACCGAATCAAGACCCCCCATAAAAGTAAATGTGGTCGCACTGAGGAAAACCCGATTCAGTGGCACCATGACTTGATCAACGTTATATTCAAGTTGGATTATTATCAGGTTTAACTTGATAATAAAAGCACTCCAAGTCATACAATGCCATGATCATGCAATTATTCAATATGCAAAGCATGCAACTCACAAGAACAGATCAACCTTATCGAAATGACTTTCTTGCACTACTCATGATTAAACCTTACTAATTTTACTACACTAATTATTATCATGCATCATTTTGGTTAACTTATCATTTATATGAAAATCCAATTATCAAAAAGAAACTACCATTATTTATCAAGCACTTTCATTAAGTTAAAACTTTACTCTACTTGACCAAACTAGTTCATGCATTCAACCATTAACTTAAACAAGCATTTGAAGCATGACAAAGTAACTAGCATTAATCCATATATATTTAACCATTTTAAATGCATGAAAAAGAGCTCATGTTTAAGTAGGAAAATCATAGATATTGAAATGACACCATCCAAATGTTGGTCTGGCTTGCCTTAGTGCAAAGGAGGTTCACACTCCTCCTGGATATCTTCAAGACAAGTCTCTCCCTCTGAAAATATTTAAAAACCACAAAAAAATATCAAGAACCATTCTGAAAATCACCAGAAATTCTAGGCAGCAAGGAAAAATCTACACTCTGGTGTGCTGCTAGAGCTTTCTAAAACAAACACAATGCAAAAAAGAATCAACTCATTTGGACCTATAGGCTAAAAGTTATCATTGGTCAAAGTTTGGGTCAAATATTTGAATTAATTTGAATAAAATAGAAAACTTGGGGGGGGTGACGTCGATGGCGTAAAGCCAGAATATGCCTCCACTCGTAACACTTCGGGTGCGAGTGGAGAGGCTGACAACGGGCTCCACCAGTCAAGAGAGAGAGGAGGAGAGGAGAAACATAGCACGGCGGTGCTCCGCCGGAGCTCACGCCGGCGAGGAGTGGATCTTGGGCGAAACCAGAGGGATAGAAGTGAAGAGGGGGTCACGACGCACCTGCTTGTTCCCGTGGCTCGTCGAGGGATGACCGGAGCTACTCACAATCAAGCTCATAAGCGGCGGTGGCGGTCGGGACTTGCCGGAGAGGAAGAAGGCGAGGGGCGGCTCCAAGGGCTCTATTGCTTCCAGGTGACACCAGTGGACCTCCAATGACGCACTTGAGGGGTTGGTTGAGCTCGTGGGGCTCTAGAGCAGGGTGGATGGGCTGCGGGGATTGACGGCGAGCTCTGGTCGGGGACGGCGGCCAGAGGCCTGCCAGCCGGGCTGCAGCTGTGCTATGTGTTCGTGGAGGTTGAGTGGTGCGGTGTGAGGCTTCGGAGCAGAGGGAGGGGCTCTATTTATAGCTGGAGGGGAGAGGGGATACATGGCACCGCCAGAGCTCTCTTGAAGACGTCGAGCGACGACGAAGGGTGCCAGCGAGGAGGAGAAGGGCTCAACGATCATGCGGGGAGCTGTCCACGCTCGCGGACGAGCACAGGAAGCAGCGGGAAGTAGACAGGGGCACGGGTGCACTGTGGCTTTCGGCTGCGATGTGCTCATGCTTGCTGAGGCGTCTCCCGCATCGGCGAGCGCCAGGGAGGGGTCAAGGGTGAAGAGTCGAAGCTGGTGGCACGATGCGGCAGTCGTCGACGAGCTCTGGCTCGACTACGCGCCGAACAGAAGCACTGGAGCAACGCAGAGCGCGTCGAACGCATGCTAGAGCCCGTGTCAACACACGGTCACCACACTGGCATGGTCAAAACAACGCCAATGCTCGGCCAAACCTTGTCTAGGCTGTTGTTCCTGCAGTGCTTAGTCTAGGGAGGGTGAGAAATCACTGCCAGGCTGACCAGATGTGACTCAAGCTTGCTGGCAAGTTTCATTTTTGCTACAGAAAACCATTTCTCTTCTGGCCCAAAAATGCACTTTGTACAGCAAGTGTATTTTTCCTTGATCCTTTGGAGCTGGTTTTTCTTGAGCCTCTTTACCCTCCTAAGTAAACCTTAACCCCAGGAGATCAGCCCTAATGGACTTCTAGAAGCCCTCCAAACTTGCCAGGGAGGTGGGTCAAGGTTCACAGAATATTTAGGAATTATCTCAAGGTTTTTGGCGCAATAAAAATGAGGGTTGCTTTGGAGCACTTGTTTTTAAAATGAGTTTCAGAAGGGAAAATGAATATTTTCTTTTATGAAAAATATTCGTTGGGGCATTTTGGTTTTTGTTAGAGAAATGAGGTTTAATGAGCGGTGATGGGTCACTTGGGTGAAAGTCAAGGGCATGCCCAGGTGATAAGTCCATTTGAATTGATTCCAAAAACGCAAATCCAAAGCAAAGGCAAATCAAGTCCGGAAAAAGAGAGAAGTCAAAATCCAGGCTGTCACAATTTGAGTGGTTCACGTATTCACTATGTGTTAGTGCTTTGTTCCGGTTCTCTATTAAAAGGAGGCCTTAATATCCCTTAGTTTCCTTATGGACCCCGCTGCCACGGGAGGGTAGGAAAAAAGATGTCATGCAAGTTCTTATCATAAGCACATATGACTATATACGGACTACATGCCTACATTACATTGATAAATTGGAGCTAGTTCTGTGTCGCCCTAGGTTATAACTGTTACATGATGAATCTTATCCAACATAATTATCTAGCACCAATCCAATGCCTACAAGCTTTTCACATATTGACCTTTACTTAGTTATATTATTGTTGTTGCTGTTGTTACAATCACTATAAAACTGCTACTGTTACTGTTACTGTTACTGTTGCTACTGTTACCACTGCTAACAAATTATCATATTACTATGCTACTGATCACTCCGCTGTAGATATTTAGTTCTCCAGGTGTGGTTGAATTGACAACTCAGCTACTAACACTCGCAAATATTCTTTGGATCTCCTTGTGTCGAATCAATAAATTTGGGTTGAATACTCTACCCTCGAAAGCTGTTGCGATCCAGTATACTTGTGGGTTATCAAGACCTTTTTCTGGTGCTGTTGCCGAGGAGCCACTACAAAAAAAAGACACATCCGTGACATTTTGGGCCGAACAATTTTTTTCCTGTCATATTTATGACACTTCTATGACGATAATTGTGACAAAACCCAGTATCATCATGGATGTGGTGGGCTCCTACTTCTATGACAAAACATCATGACAGAAAATGGGCTTTTCGTCCTGGGCGGGCCGGAGATGCAGCTGCATGACCTTTTTTGGGCCGTCCATGACGGAAAAAACCATGGTAGAAGCGAGGGCGAGAAAAATTCCAGCGAGTTCCCGGTTAAGGTGGGTGGTTGAGGACCGAGCGATGCACGTTTCTCTCATACACGTACGCGCGTGTGTGTGAGGCGTTGGCTCTAACTGAACCCGAGAGAGGCGTTGGGCTCTAACTGAACCCCGAGCGATTGCACTGCAGGCTACGCGTTACTGAACCCGAGCGATCGATCGATGGCTGTTAACTGAACCCGATCGAGCGATTCCTTCGCTACTGCTGCTAACTGAAGCCGATCGATGCTGCCTCTGGATGAACAGTGAGCATTACGGGGGGGGGGGGGGTTGGATGAACAGTGAGCGGTGGGGGTGGATGAACAAGACCTCGTGGCGTTGCCTCTGGATGAACAGGACCCCGATCGATTGAGCTGGTTGGGGTTGGATGAACAGGACCCCGTGGAGGGCTGGATGAACAGGATGACCCCGTGAAGGGCTGGATGAACAGTAGACAGTGGAGGGGTGGATGAACAGTGGCATGTGGAGGGGTGGTTGAACAGGAGCCCGTGGAGAGGGGTGGTTGAATAGTAGATGGTGAAGTAGCGCAAGGTGGATGCTCGATGAATAGGAGCCCGTGGATGAATAGTCGCAGGTGGAGGCTGGAGGAGGTCGACGATGGATGAACAGTAGCCCGTGGAGGCTGGAGGAGGTCGATGGTGGAGATGAACAGTATCCCATGGAGTCCCGTTTTGCGGTACGCCACACACCTCCCGATGAACAGGACCCCCGTTTCGACCGTAGCGCTCCAACACAAGTCCGTTTCCTCCATTTTGTAGTACGCCAGACCCCTCCCGATCAACAGGACCCCGTTTCGACCGTAGGAGGTCCAACACAAGTCCGTTTCCTCCGTTTTGCGGTACGCCAGACCCCTCCTGATGAGCAGGACCCCGTTTCGAACGTGGCCGGTCGAACACAAGGTCGTTTCCTCCGTTTTGCGGTACGCCAGGCCTCGTTTCCATTGCCTGTTCCGTCCAAGCCCTCCCGATGAACACGACGACGCATTCCGTTTCGACCCAGCCGGTTGGCTCCCCATGAACACAATGACGACGCTGTTTCTCCGTTCTGACCCAGCCATGTACACGAGCCCTGGCTGTACGTATATATGCGCGAGTAGGCGTTCGAGACCCCGCCCATATGTACGTACGTGGCTGTATTTTCTTTCGTGCACACTGGCCGTTGTATGTACGTGTACATGCTACGTGCGCACCTCTACTATGACATGGGCGCGCCTCTACATCCACCAGTATGTACGTACACATTCGCGACCAGAAAGACAACGCTACGTACGCTTCGACCAGGTGGATCCCGACTGTTAGGCACTTCCTTGCGTGCGGAGATGTAGATGGTGGGTCCCAGCAGTCAGGGGGGCGAATCGTTTTTTTATTTTTTGCCCGGACGCACTTCCTTGCGTGCGAAGATGTAGCTGGTGGGTCCCAGCAGTCAGGGGGGCGAATCGTTTTTTTAACGCACTTCCTTGCATGCGAAGACGTAGCTGGTGGGTCCCAGTAGTCAGGGGGGAAATGTTTTTTTTCACGAAATACGGTGGCCCGTCCGGTGGGTCCCCGTTGTCAGGTGGAGGAATAATTATTTTGCCCGTAATAAGGAGGCACTTCCTTGCGACTGCCGTGGACCCAGCTGTCAGCCTCTCCACGTACAGTACTCTTCCGATGGAAGTCGGTCATTGACCACATTGACCACGCCGCTGAGAGCACTACAGCGGTGGACGACGGAGAGGCCTAGGAAGGGGATGACGCGGAGCCGAGGACGACGCGGCAGTGGATGCCCACGTGAAGAGGAGTACGAGGGTTCACTGGTTCGGCTGTGGTGTGAGGCTGTCGTCGCCGGTGAGTAGAGGGATGGCCTGGCCAGCGGTGGGAGTAGTAGGAGGCGGTGAGGCCTCCGCGACATCACAGCTGGCCACGGGAGACAGGAGCATGCGGCACGACCGGCGCTGCTTTGGGCGGCTGCAGCAAGAAGACCAGAGGTTGAAGAAGCACTACGGCCGTTGGATGGACATCGTACGGTCACTGGAGCTAGAATCATTCATATTGACTAAAGTTGACAAAGGCCTCCATCCCAGTCGACTTAGTAGGCCCACAAGTCAGCCTCCCAACATGGTGGGTCCCAGCTAGCAAGGGGAGTATTCATTTTTTTGTGCATAATAAGGAGGCACTTCTGGTGGGTCCGAGCTGACAGCAGGGGGAACGTTTTTTTCACGAAATATGGTGGCTTTTCCGGTGGATCCCAGCATTCAGGGGGGAACATTTTTTCGCGAAATACGGTGGCTCGTCTAGTGGGTCCCAGCAGTCAGGGGGAAACATTTTTTTTTTGTGAAATACGGTGGCCCGTCTGGTGGGTCATTGCTGTCAGGTGGAGGAATAATTATTTTGCTCATAATAAGGAGGCACTTCCTTGCGGCTACCGTGGACCCAGCTGTCAGCCTCTCCACATACAGTACTCTTCCGATGGAAGTCGGTCGTTGACCACATTGACCACGCCGCACCGAGAGCACCACAGCAGTGGACGACGGCGAGGCCTAGGAAGGGGACGACACGGAGCCGGGGAAGACGCGACAATGGATGCCCACATGGAGAGGAGTACGAGGGTTCACTGGTTCGGCTGTGGTGTGAGGCTGCCGTTGCCGCAGAATAACAGGGGGTGTGGGTGAGTGGAGGGATAGCCTGGCCAGCGGTGGGAGTAGTATGGGGGCGGTGAGGCCTCCGCGGCAGCACAACCGGCCACGGGAGGCAGGAATAGGCGGCATGACCGGCGCTGCTTTGGGCTGCTGGAGCAAGAAGACCGTAGGTTGAAGAAGCACTACGGCCGTTGGATGGACATCGTACGGTCACTGAAGCTAGAATCGTTTATATTGACTAAGTTGACAAAGCCCTTGGTACGCGCCAACTTAGTAGGCCCACAGGTCAGCCTCCAAAACTGTGCGCCCAGATGTCAGGGGGAGGAATCATTTTTGGGCGGCCGAAGCTAAGAATATCCGAGATTGAAGAAGAAGCACGACATCCGTTGGATAGACATCCAACGGCCACTGCTGCTAGAACCGTGTGTTGACTATAATAAGTTGACAAAGCCTTGCATACGCCTCAACTTATTTTTTTAGGGGACTCGTCAACTTAGTAGGCCCACAAGTGTGTGGCAGAGAACTTATAGCCCATTTGCGATTTGTAAGAATGTACAGCCCATTTTTGAATGCTAATGGAATTTACTACAGCCCATTTATAGTTTGTTAAAAGTACAACCCATTTTCTAGCTAGGACAATGATTAATAATTTCAACCAACCGTTGAAGACAGAATTCAATAAAATTTCCCACATTTTGATGGGATGCGAAATATTTTTATCCCGAAATTTCTTGTCAAATTAAATATAAATTTGTATTACCTAAAAATCCAACGAAACATTGCACGCACAACAATGAAAAATTAAAATTTTCAAAATCCATAAATAATATTTTATAAACTAATTTCGTGTTTGGTGTATTTTTTTATAGTTACTGCCCAGTTTTTATATTTACATCCCATTTATTATTTTTTAAAGCCCATTTTCCTGTTAAGCCTAATGCATCCCTCCTAGGAAATTGCAGCCCAGCGGGGCGGAGAATAACAAGTTGACCTTGCCTGGGTATTCCTCAAAAAACGTATAGCTAGGCTAGCCATTTTCGTCTTGAAAAAAATTAATATCTGGGCTGGATATCTGGCCTGGGCTAGACGGGCCACAGCCCGCCCAGTTAATACCCTGCTCTCCTCTGAACAACAACGAAATCATCGCCAAGAAAAACTCTGCAGTGCTCACGCCTCAAAAACACAAATACTGCTCGAGCTGCTTGGTCCCAGCTGTCGGCCGCACCTTGTGCAATTCTCTCGTTTATATTGACTACATAGGTTGACAATGGTGTGGGACCGTGATGTCAGGAAACCAGGAGGAAGCAAAAAAATATAGTTGTACATAATAAGGAGGCACTTGCGTACGTACGGCTATGGCCCTAGTGGGTCCCTAGTGTCATCCAGTCAAAATAAAGTCATCTCCTGAATCCTCATGTTCGTTGACGATGTTAACAATGCTCGGCGCCACGGCGAGCGCAACAACTCGAAGGACGACGGAGAGGGCCTCGTGGGCCCTACGGATGGTCTGATACAGCGCCCGCTGCTCATTCAGGAAGCCAGGATCATCGGACACCTATGAGCACCTTCGAGAAACTGAGACGACATGAAACGGTAAGGCCGCGCTTGGGAGCTCTGGTTTATTTCACACCTGTATTAACTGACAAGTGTAATTTACTCGTCATCGGAAACAACGCATAAAATACAGGCGTAATGAAACCGAGGGCCCGAGGTCTGTAAGTAAAACCGGCGGGTTATGCGTGTAATTTGAGAGACCAGTGTATATTTTACTAGTCGAAATCGACCAACCAAGCGCTTCGCCCGAGACCATCTGCTTTTATTTACAAGCGTCAGTTTTACAAGCGGTTTTGGTTGGAAAACGACGATCCAATCACGGCCTAATATGATGAGTTGGTCGGAAGATCATATGGTTTCACGTCTAACCTACCCGACTTGTCGTATAGGCTATGAATGAAACATAAGACGATGAACTTCTTAAGCACGGAAACAACAGAAGAGGATGATCTTCTTAACAAGCAAATCACTGGCATTAGATCGACATGCAAAACAATACGAAGCATTATTCTCAGGAGGCACGGTGAACAGCTCGTGATGCCGCATGCCACAACATTCCAAGCTCAACTTTGCAATCAAACACAAGGCCTGGCATTACATAGACAATATTCAGAACAAACTCTTAACACAGGAATATCTCAGCAGAGTAACTATTTACTTCTAAACTGAACACAGGAATAGGAAAAAACAATCGACGCTGCTCACAGCAAGGGCGTCCCACTCAAAAATATCAAATGCATGTCTTCTGGCTAACATCAATGAGCAAATTTTGACAAGGTTTTAGAATTCCAATATATTAAACTAACGTATTCTTGCTAACATCAATGATTAATCTTTGACAAGCTTTTACCATTCAAAATATGTAATGCCTATGACCGTGGAGTCCTGTCATGGCTTCTTGTACTTGTTTGGGCACTTTTTGCCCAGTGCACTCCACGTGTTGTAGAATTGCCAATGCTCTCTGTAGACTAGTCATGTCACCAGCGTCTAATAATACTCTGTAAAGCTTCTCGGTCATTCCTTCTGTAATGTAGCGCAAACAGTGACTGCTTTCTGCAAAGTGGAACGACCAACTGGACCCAGTAATGCAGCAATTTGCCTCTGTGCAGTTCAACTAAAATCGAAGTCGGAATAAAACCGAGCTTTAATTTTGATATCCCTGTAAGCAACAATAGGTATAAGGGAAACAATTACTGAGAAATAATGGTTGATGACTTGTACTCCTAGAAGAAAAGAATCTACTGATCTAACTTATCTTAATGGGAAACAAAGCAGGAGAGTAGCAATTCTCCATCTGTGTGATTCATTCATATTGACTAAGACATTATCTTAACAATGCCTTGTTTCAACATGTATAAAGAACGACAAAGCAGAAAAGTACCATTCCTAAAACAATGCAACTGATTCATTTTAACAGAGACATTATGGTAACAATACCTTGGTTAAACATGTAGAAAGAACTACAAAGCATGATAGTACCATTCCTAACAAGTGTTGCAATTTTGAACTAAGATTCAGTAGTTAATTAATTTTGAGAGTGGCATTGCTTGATTTTACCAGTGGCGTTAGATTAAAAAAGCAAAAACAGTTCCAGGGGAGAGTGGGCGCAACAACAACATGTGCTTCCATCTACTTATAAAGGGGGTGATGCAGAGTTTTGTTGTAACAAAGAAACAAGCATTATGTCTGGGTTGGAACAATTTTTGCTCACTTAATGGTAAAAGACAACAGTTCAATAGCTTCAATTCAACATTTATCCAAAACAGTACCAATACAAGTAGCACAACATCTCAAAGCACACTACAACATCATGTGGATGAAAGTCGGTACTGACCTTTCTTGACCAAGATTTGAAACAGCTCGAGAAGAAGACTAGACACATATCCCAACACATATATGAAATCTCGATCTCCTTTTGTGCAGTTCCACCAAAATTAAGCAAAGTCGCCGGTGTGACATTCAAGTTGAACTGCAGAAAACACTCTTAAAACATAAGTGTTTCGCGTAGCGAAGCAAAATGTTGCAATAGCAACAAGCTGAATAGAGATCCATGTTTAGGCAAAAAAGGAATCAATTACTGGCTAATAAAGGAGGATGAAACACGCGGCCACAAAAATGGTAATCCCGCCAATCCCTAACAAGTGTTGCAGTTTTGAAATAAGATTCAGTAATTAATTCTAAGAGTGGCATTGCTTAATTTTACCTGCAGCATTAGATTAATGAAAAGCATAAACAGTTCCAGGGGAGAGTGGGCGCAACAACAATATGTGCTTCCATCTACTTATAAAGAGGGTGATGCAGAGTTTGTTGTAACAAAACAACAAGCATCATGTCTGGGTTGGTCCCATTTTTGTTCACTACTTAATGGGAAAAGACAACAATACAATAGCTTCAATTCAACATTTATTTAAAACAGTACCAATACAAGTAGCACAACATCTCAAAGCACACTGCACATTCATGTGGATGAAGGCCTGTACTGACCTTTCATGAGAAGACCAGAATAAAATACGAATCTACCAACATGAATAGGAAATCCAATCTCGTTTTGTGCAGTATAGCAACAAGTTGAATAGATATCCCTGTTTAAACAGAGGCAAAAAAGGAATCAATTACTGGCTAATAAAGGAGGATGAAACATGCGGCCACAAAAATGGTAATCCCGCCAATCCCTAACAAGTGTTGCAGTTTTGAAATAATATTCAGTAGTTAGTTCTGAGAGTGGCATTGCTTAATTTTACCAGCGGCATTAGATTAACAAAAAGCATAAACAGTTCCAGGGGAGAGTGGGCGCAACAACACCATGTGCTTCCATCTACTTATAAAGGGGGTGATGCAGAGTTTGTTGTAACAAAGCAACAAGCATCATGTCTGGGTTGGTACCATTTTTGTTCACTACTTAATGGGAAAAGAGAGCAATACAATAGCTTCAATTCAACATTTATTTAAAACAGTACCAATACAAGTAGCACAACATCTCAAAACACACTGCACGATCATGTGGATGAAGGCAAGTACCAACCTGTCATGACGCACACAAGATCACGTACGAATCTGCCAACACGAATAGGAAATCCAATCTCGTTTTGTGCAGTTGCACTGAAATCAAGCAAAGTGTTTCGAGTAGCGAAGCAAAATGTCGCAATAGCAACAAGTTGAATAGATACCCCTGTTTTAACAGAGGCAAAAAAGGAAACAATTACTTGCCGATAAAGGAGGATGAAACAAACGGTGACAGAAAGAAGCATCTAACTTATCTTGGATGGAAAACAAAGTAGGATAGTAGCATTTCTAAAACGGTTGCATTGATTCATATTAACAGAGACATTCTCTTAAAACAACATTCGTTAAAAAATGTAATTTACTTTTAACAGTGGCATTGCTTCAATTTTCCGGCGGCATTCTTAGATTAACAACAGCAAAATAGCTGTATGGGACATGCCAGCACCATGTGTGTCCACACGTATAAATGGGTGATGTAGAGTATGTAGCCAAGCAGCATATATGCGTTGGTCCCATATTTGTTCTCTTTGAACCTTTTTCCTATGTGAGGGCAGCAAATCTAGTCCTGCACAAACTACTCGACCCCCCAGTTTCTTTCCCTTTTCAACAAAGAGATCGGTTCCTTATAGATGTGTGTACTAGGTTACCCCCTTTTCCCTTTTCGACCAACAAAGCGGCTGGATAGCCAGTCTATAGTACTTTCTGTCCCTCCTTTCCTCATTGAACCACATCCTAGATTCTTGCTCCAGCCCACCACACCCTTCTTTCCTCTTTGAACCAAGACCTAGATTCGACTACAGATCGAAAAAGATCCACATGCAGCTAGAGCAACGACAGTTTCAAAGAAACTTATACCTTAGGGTCGTCGGGATGTGGCAAGGCATGCGGCGGGAGGCCGGATCTGCCCACAGTATGTACGGCAGCGAGGAAGAAGGGGTCGGTGTCCCTCCCGCACATGCATTGGGTGAAAGAGAACATCGCAGCCGGCAGTGGATTGCCTCCCTCGCTGAAGGCGATAGAGTGAATGCTGCACCTCCTCCCCTTCCCGGTGCGACGGGATCCAGACGCCTCCTTCAGAAGCTGTCTTCACAAGAGGCCAACGCAATCTTGTTTAGATCTGGTGAAGAGAGGGTGAGAGACTGTGAATATATATGTAGTGCGGCGAGAGTGTGGAGAGTGCAAACCCTAGCGAACAAGCGTTGATGCTCCAACTTATATATATACTACTGTAGTATGGACTGAGCTCTGGTGCCTTAACTGCACCTGCTTTTGGCTGCATGACAGGTGAGCCAGCCACATTTTGGTCCCACCTATCATAAACCCAAAGGCAGGTGCACTAAGTCAATGAAGCTACGTCCATATAGTACTCGTGTATACGACTAGTATATAATGGAGTGGTTTTCTTATTCTCTCCATAACAATCATTTTAAATTGTGTAAGTATGAAACGAAACTCTTTATTTAACATACAGTGAAGAAAACTACTACTACTTCCGATGAAATAATGATGCACGCGTCCTGGTCGCACTTCCTGTCCTTCACGTGCGGTACACTACCCTTCCTTATGTGAACAACCACACATGTGCCAAATTATCGGAAATGTGTGAGAGAGTGTAGAAATAAAGAATTTTAATTTCAATTATCGGAAAGGTTTGAGAGTACTACAAAGTTTGACTTCAGTCAAATCTAATATGCGGAGTAAATAAAAATGGAGGGCTACTACGTCCATCTGGGTTTTTAGTCCACACCATTTTTTAAAATCAAAGTTAATAGCTGGACAAATAAAATTACAGGGGAGCTAGAGACAAAGTTGTGAGAAGGCTTAGAAATCAATATAAAACTTATGCTCTTAGTACCAACGTCGATCCTTCTTTGAGGAAACATTTGGTTCATAGCCAATTGTGTGATAAAATTGCACCAACGTGACAGAGGACTGCATCTCCAACGCAACCAAGGTGAACTAACGAAGGATATCATCTTTGTGCGTAACAAGCAAAGAGCACTAATGGAAGACAACTTGTTTTTCATTGAAAATAGATCAGCTTCACCAGCCGACGCAACCATGAGGTGCAACCATGAGCATCGAAGGGTCATCGTGGTGATGCATCATCCATTTGGCATCAAGTTTGGGTGAGCCACCTATGAAGTTCGAAAAATCCTCACTATGGTCTGTTTCTTCTCAGTAATCAAGCTCGAGGAAGGAAGAACCATATGGCAGAGGGCAGTGAGGTGGAACAACAATGGCCATCCAATTTTGTGCAGTTCCACTAAAACTGAGGAAGACATTCCCGGGTATGGAGATACGCATCGTTGTTTCCAAAAATATAAAAAAGGGATATAGTGTTGTTACTTTGTTTTACAAGATTAGCACCGACATCTCAATTCTCAATAAGAATTAATGAAAAGTACACCAACAAACAGAAGCATCATAATTATCTTGATGGGAACTAAACTAGGATACCCGAGAAAAAAAGCATTTCTTCATTTAACAAGTGATAGTATTAGATTAGCAGCAGCAATAGGAGCATATGGACAATGACCGCACAACCACCATGTACTTTTTGTTGAAACAACATTTATACCTCCACCGAGGCATAAATCAGGACAATTTTTCGAGTGGGATTTCCTCTATATTAGTAGGTGATGTTGGACCAGCAGACGAACCCTAGCCACTATACATCGGGAGCCGGGGAGTAGTCGCATAGAAGAAAACCCGCACACAGTGACCTAGGGAGCCGGACCAGTACAAGAAGTTATACCTCAGGTGGGCGAGATGTCGTTTAGGCGGGCGAGCGAGATCTGCTCACACGACGGCAGTGAACAAGGGTGAGGAGGACCTTCATCCATGCCAGCGCCGACTCCGAGTGGACGGTGCGCATCGGCTTCCTCCATCACCGACGGCGACAACGTCAACGCTGCACCTCCTCACCTCCCACAGCGGACGGGATTCGGCCGGATCTGTGACCACCAGTGAGGAGAGAGATAGAGTGGACACTGTCATCTTGTTTTGATATGGAGAGGGTGAGAGAGCGAGACGCGAGAAACTCTATCAAACAAGAGGCTATAATGGAGTAAAAAAATCTCTCCATAGCAGTGGTTTTAAATAGAATACACGCATTCCCGGAAAAAAGAAACGAAAACTGGCGGACCATTTTTTAATGTACCAAGAAAGAAACTCGATCAAAAACACGCCCCCGCTTCCAGGTCGCGAGAGTCGTCGCGCACACACACATAGACATAGACATGCATATCCGTGTTTATGTAAAATTCCATTTCCATCTCCATCTCCAATCATACTTGTCCAACTGGCACATTATTTACGTTGTTAATTATATACATAGCAATAGTAACGTACAACATCTCTTGTTTGTGGGCGTCCGGACCGCTGCCATGGCCGGTCCTGACCAACCTGAACCCTCTTCATCACCCGCGCGTGCTTCCCGCCCGAAACGGTCAGTGCCGCATTCATGTGCGGCCAGAGCGGACGCGACCTCTCACTGGGACCGGCATTGAAGCGGCGCGCCGACCGAGAGGGAGTCGCCCACGCCACTTCCTGGTGCACGCGACTGCTCCGCGTTTGAAGCTTGCAATAGCCGGCCACAACATGCATATAAAAAGTTCCATGGAGTCTGTGCTACAGCTAGTTGTCCTCCCCCAACTCGTCAATCTTTTCCAGTAGTGCTAGTACTCCATGGCGCGATCCATCGACAAGCAGGCGGGAAAGTTATCATATACTCGGTTTGCAGTGAGTGGCATGCCGAGCGACCATGTGGGGTCGAGCCGTGGAGGAGGGTGAGACACGAACACGACAAATGTGATCTAAATGTTGGTTTTGCTCGATGGCGCGATCCAAGGAAATGAAACGTTGGTTTCTCTCTGTTTCCATTTTTTGTCCGGAAAAACGGAAACTTTCCACTCCATTTTCATTTCTATTCCAAGGTTGCCCCGTTACAACATTCCATCAAATACAAAGGAAAACTAACACGCATGCTGATGCATCTCCATGACTCACAGATCATAGCCAATATTTACTTCTCAACTAACACTACAAAAAAATACACTTCCGTGATGATACGTGTTTGTCACAATAGGTCGTGTTTTTTGTCATGCATGTACATCCATGACAAATTTATGACAGAATCAAGATAGTCATACCTGTGCTGTCGTAGAAGTGTTCCATGACATTACAAAATTATCATCACGGAAGTGTCCACTTCCATGACGATAAATCGCGCGTCACAGAAGTGCTTTCGTCAAGGGTGACCGACACATGGCATCCACCGTAACAAAACGCCGTTAAGCTATCCGGTCGGGTTTTGGGTCCGATAACACATGAACAATGGGGATTTTCCACATGTAAAATCATCATTGGCTGGAGGAGACACTTGTCAGGTCCGCGCTGGCACAGGTGTCACTCATCCAATAGGCGAGAAGCGCCTATGATATGTTGACACGTGGACCGACCCATCAAGTTTAAATGGGACGGCCCAACTAAAGGCCCACAAGATTTTGCGGACCATAATGGGCTGGCCCAGCTAAAGGCCCACGAGATTTTGCAGACCATAATGGGCTGGCCCAGCTAAAGGCCCACAAGATTTTGCGGGCCATAATGGGCCGGCCCAGGTAAAGGCCCAAGATTTTTGTGTGCCATAATGGGCCGGCCAAGGTAAAGGCCAACAAGATTCTTGCGGATCATAATGGGCCGGCCCAGCTAAAGGCCCACGAGATGTCGCCGACATTAATGGGTCGGCCAAGCTGTAGGCCCACAAGATTTTGAGGACCCTAGTAGGCCGGCCCATTAAGTGGCTGCCATGTTTTGGGCCAAATGCCGGCCCATATTTGATCCGATCCATTAATGGCCTGCCACATTTCGGGCCTAATAGTGGCCCATATGAGATCCGACCTGTTAAAAGCCTACCACGTTCTGGGCCAAATTACGGCCCAGGTCATGTCCGACCCTTTAAGAGGCTTTGGGCTCAATTATGGCCCATATCAGATTCGGCCCATCAATTGGACACTATGCTTTTGGGCCCACTTGCTAAAGGCCCACTTAGTAATTCGGCCTGATATTAGTTTTGGCCTATTAAGGGCCCATTTAACATTTCGGCCCTATATTAATTTCGGCCTATTAAAAGCCTGTCATATAGTTGGGCCTAACTACGGCCCGATTTGCATCCGTCCTGCTCGCAGCCGATATCTGATTGGGCCAAACAAGGATCGAGACAATTTTGACCTATTAAAAGCCTGTGATTTGATTCACACAATCATGGGTCGGGGTTCATTTCGGGCTGCTGCCGGCCCGTTAGCTGTTTGGCATGTTTCAGGCCCAACCTACATCGTGATTGCATGACGTCCCGATTATGTATCGTAATTTTACGGTTGGTCGGTTTATTGCGAAGACAGGATATACATACAGTTAAATAACTGTAGCATCGTGAATAAGAAAAAACCTAGACTATACAATAAAGAAATTACAACATATTACATCCACTGGGCATCAAAGTTCACCACTATGATAATAAAGCACAAGCAGACAGCAAATTACATACACTGGGCATCAAAGATCGCCACCAGTGCAAATAAACACACCGACAAAATAATATACAAAACCGACAGCACTTCAATAGAGTTCAAGAAAGGTTAGCCCTGCTGGGGAGCTGCAGCGCAAGCAGCTGAGCAAGATGATGAGACTGCGCTCATTCAACACTTATATCTTCCTCACTCTGAAAGATAAACAAGCAGACAGATGACAGGTTTTGCACATAAAAGTATCAGTGCTGACAATTCATCACATTTCTTACTGACGAATAAAGTGACACAGTTTAAAATTGCATTAACACAATATGGTATTGTTCAGGTCAAGACATGGCAGGAAATGACATTGTGAAGGAGTTGGCAGCTTCACGACACCACTGGATTACAGATCAAGAACTCATAAGTATCAATGGTTAGTGTGCTGTCAATTTATACCATTTCAGATTGGCAAATAAAGAGACGGTTTAAATAATAGTAGAATGATATGACATTGTTCATAGTTAAGACATTGCAGAATATGACATTGTGCTGTAGTGGGTAGGTTCACCACACCACTGGATTACGGATGAAGAACAGAAGCATACATGCAGTGCAAAAGAAGATCACTTGCTCTGTATAGTTTAATTTACATGGTATGAAGAAGGAACTTGGTTGTACAACTGAAAACTTAAATTGAGAAAGGACAAACTTTTGTTTATGAACTACATAATAAACTTTAAACATGCAATTTGATGCAAACACCAAAAATAAACAGCTGTTGCAGTCATGCCTAACCAAATATATACAACAAAGTTTGAAGGCTTGAGATGGACAAACTTACATTATTGGTGAAGACAGGCTCTATAAAGGCCTTGTCCATGCTGATGGGGGGGGGCAATTCAAGAAGTTTACCACAGAATCTTCTTCATAAGCATTGCCTTTATTCTACATTTTGTTAAGAGTAAATATAGATGTGATAATATACGAAAAAATGGAGAATATTTAAGATAAGATGAAGAGTGATGCTACATAACCAAGTAGCTATAAATGTAAGTGCAGCGATACAGGCAAAAGGTACAACCAAGAGCAATGCACAGCTAAACTTCTTCAGTACCAACCTTATGGTAAGAGTAAATATAGATCTGATGTGTAGAAAATGGAGGGCAAAGGAAAATAAGCTGCAGAGTGATGGTACATGAACAACTACCTGTCATTATAAGTACACTGATAAAGGACAACATGTACTTACAAGAACAATGCAGAGCTAAAAAACATTGGCATTGGATATATTCTACACTAATGTAACCATTCATACAGATCAGATAATTTGGAGCGAACAATTGATAAGCAAGCTATCATGCATACTGCTGTCACATAATGAACCAGGTATGTATGCAAGTACAGTGATACAGGACAACAGGTACTAACAAGAGCAAAGCAGCGGGCAGCATATTTGCGATATCCTGTCGTTCTTTTCAAACCGGAATTCTTCTTCGAGCAGATTTCCTGCAAAAAAGATCCGTAAGGCACATGCGGAAAAGTAGAAGTTCAAATTGTCATGTGATTTCATAGACAGTACCTCATCCTGGGAACGAGACCAGTGCATAACAAGGTTTTTCCATTCAATGTCTTCTAAATTTAGCACAGGAGACTTCACCGGAAATTCGTTTATAGACTTGCCATCAAAGTGTGATTTCCTCAGGTAACACCGATACTGCTGCAATGCTTCCTTGAAAAGCACAAGCAAGCTTTGCTCGTCATGACTATCCAGATTGACCCTCGCCTAGTTACAACAATGTAATGTAAATCATTGATGTGTTCAATCAGCAGAAAACAGGAAAATAATAACCATGAATAATAGCACTTACACGTAAGTTGGACAGGAAGATGTGAAAATGGTGTTTGTCTTCACAATAATCTTCCCATGATGGGAATATATGCACGTAGTCCCTAACAACATTGAAAGCATTGTCTTTTAAACTGGGAATAAATGGAATGGGGTTCCAATCTGCAGGAATTGGCCGTCTCTGCAGTTGGGATACGTCTTCGGCCGGTGGACTTGCTGTACTTTTTGCTGGAGTGGGATTTTTCTGTGGTACAGCTGGTGCTATGGCAAATGAAATCGGTATACCTTTTGCTGGAGTGCAGGTCCTGTGTGGTGGGGCTAGTGGTGTGGCCAGTGAAGTATGGGTACAGTCTGCTGGAGTCGGTCCTACGTTTTGTGTCACTGGTTGTACAACCAATATAAGTGGGGTGTTGTCTGATTTCTCTGGCACCACCATGTTTTCAAGGACTTTGCTGGTGCTCCTTCAGGTTCGGCAATCACCCTCTTCCTTTTTGATGTCTGATGCACAAGAATAGCATTTGAGTGGAAAAACATGGTATGATGACAGATGGAATATGTATTGATAATGGATGGGCATGGCATCTCGACATATATGATGAGTAAACTAAGCAGATGGCGGTGCAACAAAGTAGAAGAAATGCAAGACAACATATGCAAGATACCCGCAATCAATAAAACATTGCCAAATTAGAACAGACACCTTGATGGGTGAACAGGACAGGCCATCTGCCTTTGACTCCTCGAGGTTAGAATAGTCATTAGGATCATATTCTGAACAAGAATCAACAGGTGGGGAGCGTATGAGTTTCATTGCATCCAGAATGGCACTCAATGCCTTGGTGCCAATTTTGTAAGTCATTGCAGTGTTTAGCTTCAAGAGTGGACTGCTGCTAGTGCGACACAAAGCAGCTACACAGATCATAGTGTAGATATAATGGGAAAACCTTAAGCATCAGAGTAAAATCAGCAAAGTGGAACTTGCTGGAATATATGTGCTAGTATTGCCGGTACGGCTAGAAAGGCTTTGGATACCAGCTCTCTTCAAGTGAAGGTGCGGTACTGTTAATATCAGTGTAACTCTCAAAGGCGACACAGCTCCCCGCATTTCCTTGCTATTCTTATAGGATTCAAGTGGGCAGGCCACTACAAATCCTATTCCTATGTTTACAAGATCCTACGAATCAAAGAGGCTCAAAGTGTCCATCACAACCGACCGTATAGACCTCTACACTGCAAATGTCCCTGCTCATCTTCAGTACAAGGAACATACTGTACTACTATCATACTCCCTCCATTCCAAAATATAAGTCTTGGTAGAGATTTCCACTATGGATCACATACAGATGTATCCAGATACATTTTAGAGTGTAGATTCACTCATTTTGCTCCATATGTAGTCCATGGTGGAATCTATACAAAGACTTGTATTTAGGAACGGAGAGAGTACATATTAAAGAAGAACGGAAGAGGAACATGGTAAAGAAGAGCAAGCAGATTTTGGATAATAAAATGTTGGTTGCGCAGTGCCCACACATGATGAACCAGAGCGCATTAAGAATGCAACTCCCAGCTGTCTCTCGACCATTTCAGGCGGTTGGATGAAGATCCTACGTCTCTTAACCCTTCTTCCTCATCTTTGATTCTTCCCATATAGAACACCACACGGGCCGCCGGCTGGACCACCGGCCCCCACCGCCTGTGTTCCTCCATCACCCCACCCCTGCCCTAACCCCCACCTGCATCGAGTTTTCTTTGTTCGGCGAGGCCTCACAACCACCTGAGCCCCTTCGATCACACCGGCGAACTCTGGCGAGCTCTGAAAAATTGACCGACCCAATTTTGAAACATAGTCTACTGTGATTTAACTAGTGTGGAATATAAAAGGGGAAAACCATAAGCATTGGGAGTATAGTGTTGAGAATGCCATGGCGGATCTGAAGGTGCAAACAGGACAAAGGCAGCTTTGCAACCAAGACAAGAAATTAGAGTAAAGCAGTGGCGATCTATTTTCTTGCTGCGATAAATAAGTTGAGCAGATACAAAAGAGTCCCACCTCTGGTGCGGCGTCGTGTACGCATCTGCTGAGAATTTGACGGTGCTGTGGTAGCGATGGCTGTCGGCGGCGTGGAAGTAGATCTAGGAGGGTAGACGGTGGCAGTAGGGCGCGGTGGACGAGACGGTCGTAGGAGCAGCGCTGGCAAGGTGGACGATGGCGGGGATGAAGCGAGAGGACGGGATGCAAGGATCCCGGTCCGAAGGCGTGGATGAGAGAGGTCGATCTCTTGTAATGGACGACAGCGTCGGGGTATCAGCTCCGGCATGGTGGAGGAGGACAGCGGTGGATGTGGTGGCGGACGGCGGTGGACGGAGGAGGCTGGGGTGGAGAGGGTGTTTTGGCGCCCACGGAGTACGAATGGGGAAAAGGGAGGTAGACAGGAAGGGGGGAACCATGTATTTAGGGCGCGCTTGTCTCAAATGCGAGGAAATTTACAAACTTAGCCCCCGTTTCAAATTTCTACTACATCACAGCAAATTAGTCGGTTGGGGATAGGCCGGTAATATTGCATACACCGAATATTTGCCGACAAGAGTTTGTTTTTGGCGCCCACCGTGTATGAATATGAATCGGGGAGGGAGTCGATTTCGGCCGAGGACACACTGTGTTTTGGCGCCCACCGTGTATGAATCCGGGTGAGAGGTGGTTACGTCACGTTTGGGTGAAATTACAAACCTAGCCCTATCGAAAACTATAGAAATCCAGCAGATAGGCTTTGCGTGGCAGGGATAGGCAGTAGTAATTTCCATCTCGTAGATTTTGGTTTCGGGCGGTTACTGCGACTTTCCCCGCTTCGTTCAATTTTTGCAGAGTGCACATTTACCGTGCCAACTCAATTCGAATCCCGTTTGTATTCTTTTTTTTCCGGGCGGATCCATTTTCAATTGGAATTACATTCTATATACATCATTTTTTATATATACTTTCAAAAGCACAACAAAGAATTCTGCTCCTTTATATGTATAATATGATTTACAAATACAACGATCTCGAAATCTTAAGGTTGAATTCGAAAAAATTTAACCAAATTATGTTCTACTAAAATGTATGGATCAATAATATCTCCATATTAAATAACATAGATGTGCGTGAATTCATATGAGTATGCATGTTTGATAGATCAATTTTGGTTCAGGTGTGGATTACATGTATCATCATCTCGAATTCAAATATTTGAATCCCTTTTTTGTTTACTCTTTTCATGCCCATCTCTCTCGCATGCATGCTCCTTCAGGTAGCTATCAGTCTCTTTTCTCCAGCTCACCCGCACGCTCACTTCATGTTTCTCCTATCCTTGCAAACATGGTATCTCGACATCTCCCTTGAGAAGTGTCACACTCTCCCTATCATTATACATTACACGGTTTTCATTATCTCTCACGTCTCTACTGTTCTCTGGTATCACTCGGTACCTAAGCTTTCTTTTTCACCCGCCACACACACAGTCTCCACTCGTATTTCACTTTGTCTTTCTCTCTATGGGATTCTCTCTCACACCCTATATGTCTCTACATATGACTCATACCACTAAAATTACTCTCTCTCTCTCTCTCCTGTAGACACAACATTTGTTGCGGTCTCCTTTTCATCTCCATCCCAGACTGACATTATTCATTTGTTTACCGATCAGACAACCCCGACTACCGTCTCCTCTCTCTCTCTCACAGACACACACACACAACTCCTGCTTCCACTCTCCTTCCCGACTACCGTCTCTCTCTCTCACACACAAAACTCTCTCTTTCACACCCCGACTCGTATTTCTCTCACAAACATTTATTGACTAGCTAGCCTCTAGATAGGTTTATACACCTGCACACTCGTGCTTCCACCATCGCATACATGTCTCTCTCCCGCTCCTTGTATCTATGTAGCTTTTTCTTCCCTTCTTGAGACGCGCCCTCTCGATTGTGCACACACACACTATTGCCTCATTTTAAGCTGATACCTATCGCACACACACTCCCTGTGTCTTTGTCACACATGCACTCCGTCCTCCTCCACTCTCCCTCTCTCTCAAACACACATGGGCTTTTTGCAACAACTAGCAAGATGCCCATGCGTTGCACAGAACATCAAGATGCATTTATATGAGTAGTTTATCTTGTGGGGGAAAAGGATGAATGAGGGAAGGCCTTATTTGCAAATGTGGAGAGGGGTGTGGGTATCTTTTTGTAAAAGTGCCATAGTTTCCTTCCTATCCATCAGATATAGATCGGATGGCCTATATTGCAGGATGGCAGGCACACGATCATCACCGACAATGCTTTTTATAAGAGTAGGGATAAAAAATAGAGTTGGTGATGATGGTGGGCCTGCCATCCTGCAATGTAGGTCGCCCGATTTATATCTGACAGATAGGAAGGAAAATATGGCAATTTACTAGCACTCTTCACCACATTTGCAGATAAGGCCTTCCCTCGTTCATCCTTTCCTCCCACAAGATCTTGATGTTTCGTGCAACGCACAGGCATCTTGCTAGTAAGAGTAGAAATTAGACATATACCACTTCTAGAATCTTGAAACCAACAACATTCCTCCCTTATCTCATCAAAACCACCAAAGGAATATATTTTGAGTGAAACATAACATATTTTTAGTGATATACATATTTCAAAACTAGACTTTTTTTCTATCAAATCGGTGAATATGTATTAATCTACTTTGATCATGTGGCAACGCATTGGCACATTGCTAGTAGTTATTATAATTTTTTGGACACCAGACAAACGGTGGAGGACATATACGAAGAGAAGAGCCGCACGCACGCAGTCGGCCTCTCGCTGTCTTGCACACATGAGTGTTACGTAAAGGCGATGTTAACAAATAAAACCTAAAACCCTAGGTGCACGATTGCTACATTCGCGGGTACCGGGTACGTGGTGGAGCACCTTTGTAGGAATAGTCAGCTCGCGTGATAATTTGATCCATAGGAATTGATGGTCGGGACCACAGGTGAACGACTTGGAGCACGGTGGCTCGCCAGTTGCCAAAGATCGAGTAGCCATGTTTAAAATATCGTTTTTCAGCGGGGTTAAGAATTCCAATTTTCAATGGCATGTTATAAGTAGTAAGTAGTTTTTAGAACGATTGGTATGGAGCGAAAATGGAATTCATAGTACTATGTACCTCCTTGGCGTATGGTTGTATGGGTTTATGTTGCGAGATGTTGAACCTGGTAGTTCTAGGGCAAATACTATGGTTTAGATTTAGATGCTGGTTTTCAGTAATGGCCCTGTTTGGATACTCTAACACAGTTAGAGTTAGAGTTATTTTCTAACCCACTCTAACCCAAATAAGCACCTCTCCATCGGGATAGTTGGGTTAGATGGAACTTACCCACTCTAACCCTCCTTGTTTGGATACTTTTGGGTTATTTGAGCCCCCAACTAACCCAAACTACCTCTAAACCCATGATCCAAATAGGGCCAATGAAAATCGGAAGGGGAAACCCTTCTTTGATTAAAAAAACTACTACTTCCATTCTGGTTTACTAGTCCCCATCGTACTTTGGGTCAAAGTTTGTCCATGAATTTTACTTGTAAAATGTGAATGGAAAACGAGATTTTGTTATACCCAAACAAAAAAGGACTGGAGGGAGTGATTGCTCTGACACGGACGTGACCTCTCATAGCGCAGGCATTGAACCGGCGCGCTGGCCAAGAGGGTCGCACTCGCTGCAGGCCCGGCTGAGCACGCCTCCTTGCTGTGTGCAACCATCTTAAGACTGCCCCGCCTGCCTTCATTGAATCCGCACGTGTGCCGGCAACACGTCCTGCCGCGAGCCGGCAGGCATTTTAAAACACAAAAAATGACTAAAATATAATTAATTTACGCATGGTCTTGACTTGTTGTGCTCGCACTGGTAGCAGGAACAAGTAGAGGCTTTTCTTTATTTATAACTCTCCTCACGGTTTTTTTTGGCTTTGAAGTGAATCATGGTTGTGGACATTATGTATGAATGTGCAGATATCTGTGAACATGAGTTTGATGTGGGAGTTGAACTTGGAATGTCGGGCTTGCGCGTGAACTATACCATGTCCAATGCTTCGTCTTTTATTATTTGGAAAGTAATTGCTGTTATTACATGACCCAAAAAAACATTTTGTGCCACATCAGTAGATGCATAGACATCACAACAGGCATGCTGACTGGATAAACATTTGAACCTAGCTATTATGAAGGATATTTTGTATTGACAACAGTTTTAGATAGCAGGAGACGCCTAGCCTGCTCTGCCTCTGCTGGCTTGTTTCTGGCTTCTTGCATCTCTTCTTTGGCTTGGGTGAAGAGAGCATATGATTGCTCTTTTCGCTTCTTCAGGAACTCAGTTACATTCTCAAGTGTTGCTGCATGCTTTCTTTTAGACTTTACTAATGCCAAGAGGACACGAACAACTGACGACTCCACCTGGCTTGTGTGTAATCCAGCATCATCTGGGAAATTGCACCTTGTGTCTAATCCAGCATCATTAGGGAACTAGCACCTTGTGTGTAATCCAGCCTCATTTTAGAAACATGATCTCGAGGTTGACCATACTTCCCTCCTCACAGGAACTGCATCCTGACATGAAGTTACTTCTTTTTTAGATCAATACTCAGAGCAACCTTGATCCATTTAGTAGAAGCCAGATAAACAGAACTCGGAGAAGTGAATTCAAAAGGAAAAGAAATATAAAAATAGACTACAAGGTGAGAACACCCACTTCCTACATCAAGCTAAAAACGAAAGCATTAGGACGATTAAGACTCTTCTTATTACACGTCGAAGAACACCACGCTTAAGAGAAACAGAAACTACAACATATACACATCGAAGAACACGAGGCTAAATGAAAGTAATTGAAAGGGTGTTACTTACAAAAGCTCGTTTTACAGGTTCGGTGCAGCTCCTCTTTAACTTTCCACGCTCCTTGAAGATGTCCCGAATATCCCGTGTTTGGTCTTCATTGCTCCTCTACATGTTCGCACCCGTGGTTTTAAAATCTCAACATGGCAAGAAAAATACACTACTAGTAATACTCGCGCATCTTGTGGGCAACATTAAAGCACTCGTCTGCCATGTTAGAGCATCTCCAACAGAATCGCAACGCGTGGCGCTTTAAAAAAGCGTTTATAGTGCCGAGATCGAGAAGTAGATACTAGAGAGTAGAGGATAGTTCTCAGCATAGATAGACAAAAAAATATAATTCAACTACTCCTCGTCGTCCGACTCCTCCTCGATGATGTCCTCCTCCGACGTCTGAATGTAGGCGTGAAGATACCGATCGTCATCGAATTCCCAGGGCGACGCTGCTCCTAGCCTCATGTTAAATTGAGCATCCGCTTTTCGCCTACGCTTGTCCTCACGATAGACGGCTCGCTCCACCCTCCTCTTATCCCTCTCCGCCCTCCTTTGCGCCTAGAACTCGCGCTCGTTGATGATGTCCTGCGGGAAGTGTTGGCGCTACAGCGCCATGGCTTCCTCGTCCATCTCGGCGATGCCGATATGATGCTCCTGCCTCCGGTTATCGCGACGATCCTCGTCGGTGCTAAGCCGCGGCAGAGGCGCGAGCTCCTGCGCCCGCTCCCGTGTCGGCACATTGAGGAAGTTCAATGTTCTATGAGGCCATCGGAGGCGCCATGCCGCCGTGTCGTACGCACGGGCGGCCTCGTTGGCGGTGTCAAAATTGCCGGTGCCAAGGCGCATCCCGCGGAACCGGATCTCAGCGGAGAAGCCACAGGAGGGGCGCACGCGGATGCCGCGGTATCCCCAAGTTTCCCGGTGACGCGGCGGCGGCGAGGCGAAAAAGAGCGGGGAGAGAGTGGTGGTGAGGCACAGAGCGGGGAGAGAGCGGTGGCAAGGCACAGAGCGGTGGGAGGGCGTTGGATTTTATAAAGCGTGCCGGACGCCGCTGTAGGACCTTGAAGTATGTCTAGAGGGGGGGTGATTAGACTACTTGACCAATTAAAAACTTAACCTTTTCCCAATTTTAGAGTTTGGCATATTTTAGCTATCTTAGGACAAGTCAAGCAATCATCACACAAATCAAGCAAGCATGCAAAGAGTATATGGGCAGCGAAAATTAAAGCATGCAACTTGCAAGAAAGTAAAGGGAAGGGTTTGGAGGATTCAAACGCAATTGGAGACACGGATGTTTTTGGCATGGTTCCGATAGGTGGTGCTATCGTACATCCACGTTGATGGAGACTTCAACCCACGAAGGGTAATGGTTGCGCGAGTCCACGGAGGGCTCCACCCACGAAGGGTCCACGAAGAAGCAACCTTGTCTATCCCACCATGGCCGTCGCCCATGAAGGACTTGCCTCACTAGCGGTAGATCTTCACGAAGTAGGCGATCTCCTTGCCCTTACAAACTCCTTGGTTCAACTCCACAATCTTGTCGGAGGCTCCCAAGTGACACCTAGCCAATCTAGGAGACACCACTCTCCAAGAAGTAACAAATGGTGCGTTGATGATGAAATCCTTGCTCTTGTGCTTCAAATGATAGTCTCCCCAACACTCAACTCTCCCTCATAGGTTTTGGATCTGGTGGAAAGAATATTTGAGTGGAAAGCAACTTGGGAAGGCTAGAGATCAAGATTCATATGGTAGGAATGGAATATCTTGGCCTCAACACATGAGTAGGTAGTTCTCTCTCAGAAATGGTAAGTTGGAAGTGTAGGTTTAGTCTGATGGCTCTCTCCACGAATGAAGAGGAGGTGGAGGGGTATATATAGCCTCCACACAAAATCTAACCGTTACACACAATTTACCAAACTTGGTGGGACCGATTCAACAGACTCAGTCGGACCAATTTAGTAAACCTAGTGACCGTTAGTGATTTTCAGTGGGACTGACATGCAACTCGGTGAGACCGATTCGGTTAGGGTAAGGGCATAACGTAATCTCGGTAAGACCGATTACACAAACTCGGTGAGACCGATTTTGGTAATAAGCTTTCCAGAGAGTTGGTCAGGTAAACTCGGTGGGGCCGATTTGCTCTTTTCGGTGAGACCGAAATGTTACAAAAGGGAAACAGAGGGTTTACATTGCAATCTCGGTGGGACCGATCGCTCACTTCGGTTAGACCGAAACATTACGAAGGGAAACAGAGAGATTACAATCCCATCTCGATGAGATCGAGATCCCTATCGGTAGGACTGATTTGCCTAGGGTTTGTGGCAGTGGCTATGACATTTGAAATCGGTGGCGCCGGGTAGGAAGAATCGGTGTGAGCGATTTTGGCTTTAGGGTTTAGGTCATTTGTGGATGTGAGAAAGTAGCTGAGGGTTTTGGAGCATATCACTAAGCACATGAAGCGAGAGGCTCATTAAGCAACACCTCATCCCTCCTTGATAGTATTGGCTTTTCCTATAGACTCAATGTGATCTTGGATCACTAAAATATAAAATGAAGAGTCTTGAGCTTTTGAGCTTGAGCCAATCCTTTGTCCTTAGTATTTTGAGGGATCCACTTTCATCATCCATGCCATGCCATTCATTGAGCTTTCCTGAAATAATAGTCTTGGAATAGCATTAGCTCAATGAGCTATATGTTGTTATGAATTACCCAAACCACCTAGGGATAGTTGCACTTTCAATCTCCCCCTTTTTGGTAATTGATGACAACATATAGATCAAAGCTTCGACAAATGATAATAAGATTGAGAAACATCGTCGCTTTGAGAAGTATGTGATTAGCAAGAGCTCCCCCTAAATTTGTGCATGGTTTAATATTTGCTTTGGACTGCAAATGCACAAGGAATTAGGCTCATGGGTTACTCTTCCATGTCACATACATCTTGGTGGAGCGCTCAAAATAATAAATATTGAATACATGCACTCATCACCAAGCAAAGTGAATGATCACATAGGATAGATAAGATAATATCATCAAACATGCATAAGTGTAGCTTATGATCAAAACATGATCATCAATGTCTCACGAGAATAGCATAGTATCTCAAGCAATCAAAAGCAAACAAAGTTTAAACCACTAAAGCAAGAGAGAACAAAAGCAACACACTCTCTCTCGAAGCCTATGATCTATACATTTTTCTCCCCCTTTGGCAACAAGTTACCAAAAAGTTCATGGAAAATGCATAGTGCTAGATCGACTCTCAGGCTTGATCTTCAGGTGGTGGTGTAGAGATGGCTCCTTGGACGAAGGCTTCAGTTGATGTAGAGGGAGCTGGAGGAGTTGGTGCTGGAGCTTGTTGCACTTGAGCTGTAGGAGCTGTAGCTGGTGCAGATGATGTGGCTCTGGTGTCTGGCACGGGCACTACAGCTGACCTTTGAGCTCTAGGCACTCTGGCAAAGACATTTGTGGTAGTCTCGCCCTTCCTCTCCTGCATGTCATCCTGGAGCTGCTCCACAACTGACTGAATCTCAGTTACTTTGACATCTAGAGCATAGAATTTTTGTTCCATGATTCTTTCCTAGCTCTCCTGATTTTGGGTGAGGGTGGCCAATCCCTTCTCAATCCTCAGAGATGATGCTATCAAGTAACCAAGCTGCTCCTGCTTGTTCTTCAAGAAATACTTAGATGCCTCCTCTTGAGTTGGCATCTTGGCAGCCTTCTCCTTCTTCTCTTGAGCTTGAACTAATGATGGATCATTCTCATTCATGACAACCTGATTGTCCTCAAAGTCTGGATAGAGAGGAAAATGTTCCCTATCCAATAGATATTTGCCTGTGCCCATCTTTGAGTTAATCAACTCCTGAATCTGAGGGGCATATCCACATCTCCTCTTCTGATCTGCTGCAGTCCTCTTAATGGTTTCAACTATAAGGCTCATGACCTTGAATTTCTGTGGCACATCAAATAAATGCAACATGTTGATTGCATGCCCTCTGATCATGTTGTGGTCACCAGACTTAGCTAACAGAGTGTGCCTTAGGATCCGGTTGATTGTAGGAAGCCCTGATAGAAGAAAGTGGACTGATCCAAAAGAGAAAGTCTCTAGAGCTTTGTCTGGGATCTCCTTGTACATATGTGACATGGTATTGTGTCCCATTTTCTTCTTGGCATATACATCCAGGTCATCATCATTTTCCTTTGGGGCATTTATCAGTTTTGCTCACTCCTCAACAGTTGACTGGTACCTTGTACCTTCAGACATCCAAACTATCCTCCCATCTGGATAGAAGTGTGCTGTGGAGTAGAATTGCATGATAAGTTCATCATTCCAGTTTGTGAGCTTTTGCCCAACAAATTCTGCAACTCCACAAGCAAGAAAACTGTCTTGCACTCCAGGATAGTGCTCTTCATTTTCCTTCATGTAGGTCCAGTCGACCCACCTCATATCACACACAATGGGCTTCTTGTCCAACAAGATTGTCTCATAGAATTCCTGCTGTTCCTTTGTATGGAACCTGTAATCAACAGCAGTTCTTCTCCTTGCGGCATATGGATCTGCCATCCTCCATAGCCTCAACCCTGAATCTTTTCTGATGTTCATGTCCTTAGCCACAGGATGGGCATCATTGTGGTATGGTATCTTGGGCTTGAGCTTCCTCAGAACTTGTCCTTCTTCATCTTCCTCATCAGCAACATTAGGCACTGGGGCCTTGTTCTTCTCAGCAGCTGAATACTCCTGGTATTCCTCTTTGGTGCAAGCTTGGCCTTGGGAGCAGCTTTGGGTGCTTCCTTGGGCTTAGATGTTGCAGCCCCTGATCTAATAGCATCACCCATAAGCTTTGGTGCCTTGGGTGCTGGTGCAGCAACGTCTTCTTCCTCTTCCATCATGGAAGGTTGACCAACAACTCTGGCCATGGTCTTTTTGACCCTTTCCTTCCTTTTCTTTCCTTGAGGAGCAGGTTCTTTGGGATCAGGCTTTTCAGGTATTTGAGTTGAGACTCTGGCTTTGGACATTGGTTGTCTTCCTGCAGGCCTTTTAATCTTCATGCCTGGCTTTGTATGCTTTGCTAAGCCATACTCCTTTTTGAGTACTACTTTCTTGGAAGTAGCCTCATCCTCTTCAGCTCTATAATCCTCATCTTCAGAGTCTGAAGTTCTCTTCTTCCTTTGCCTGGTAGCAGCCTTAGGCAGGTTGCTAGGAGTGCTTCTGCTGCCTTCATCTGAAGTGCTGGAGGGACTAGTGCCCTGACTCATGTCAATCTGCCCTTTTGACCTGTTCTGACTGTCACTCTGGTCTGACATGTTGCAAACACTGACTGCTGACCCTGTGAAGAGTTATAAATGAGATAGAGTGGATGAGCATCACAAAATGCAGAGATTTTTGCAAAATAATGATTCAAAAATTCAATTTTAGTTTTCCATAGAAAGCATTTCGGATCAACCAATTTTCAAACTCGGTGATACCGAAGCAGTTTTGGAACCTAAACTGATGAACTCGATTGGACCGAGTCACAATTTGGTGGCACCGAGACTGCTGGGGTTTCACAAAGTCCTAAAATCGGTCACACCGATTAGCAATTATCGGTCAGACCGAGAGTTACTAGTGCAATGGCATAAGCCAAATCGGTGGGACCGAGTGTTTCAACTCGGTGGGTCCGAGCTGGTTTCGGCGGAAACCTAACCCTAAATTTTCAAATCTCATCTAATCTACGGATTGCATTGACTGGATAGGAGTGTTTCAATCGTGGCAAGAATCAATAAGAACACAATGTGCTAGGAATCAGACGAGGGTAGCATAGTGATCGAGTCCATACCCTAGCTCGGCGATGAACTCGCTACGGCGGCAACGGCGGGGTTGAATTCCGTTGACGGTGGTGGAGACCAGCGACAGGAGGCGGCTGGCGACGAGGAGACGATCCGAAGACCTTCGAGGCAGAGCGAGCTATTGCGCGGGCGAAGGGGTTCGAAGGAATTTCCAAAAAATTTCCCGTGACTATATATAGCCCGACCCTGTCGGTGTGACCGAGTGGAACAACTCTGTGGCACCGAGATGCATAACTGTGTTCAGTTACAGCAACTCGGTGTGACCGAAAAGTTCAAATCGGTTGCACCGAGATTGAAAACCTAGATCGACTTAGTGATCTCGGTAGGACCGAAATGGAGGAACCGGTCAGACCGAGAATCACAAAGAAGTTTTGGAAGTTTAAGTCTATGACGAATCGGGGACTCCGAGTGCTCCTCACACAGAATGGTTCGAATCTGACTTGATCAAATTTTGTGATGTAGCATGAATAGAGTTTGAGACGAGAAAATCATAGATAGCTAGAGAAGGTTCTTAGGCATTCTTGTCCATCCACTTGGCAAAAAGAAAAAGAGGCAAATCAATCAAAACAATAAGTGGATGTCCTTGAATGAGTAAAATATGCACCAACATGCTCACACAATAAGATGGCAAATGAAATATGTGGCAAAACACGCACAACCAATTCTAGCATCTACCAAACAATTGGCGATGACTAGGTCATCTATATATGAGTATATTGACTTAGGAGTCAAATGATAAACATTTGATCATAGGTCATACTCATCGTTTAAGCTCAAGTGGGGTTACCACTTTTACATAATGCATTGATGTGTTCACACCATTAGAGTTGCTTTGACTCAATTCTTAGAGTTAAGCCCCCCCTAGATGTGAGATCCCCTTTTAGAGGGATGAACTAACCTTGGGGTTTTATCGATGATGACTTCATGTAGGTGTTGAAGATGTGGATGCTCAATGTTGATGTAGATCAATTGGAGCAATCCTTTGGAGTGAGTTGCACTTTCAACTTGCCTACATGGGTTAGTCCCACAAGGAACAAACAAGAATATACATAGACATAGAGTGATGCACACACAAGATGATGTCCATGAAATCATTAGGTTACCTTGTCCCTTGCCTTACCAACATGAGGGTTTGTGACTCCTTGAACTAGTGCAAGATGTGGAAGTTGATTGCACTTGTTGTTGCCAAAAAGATATGAGTGAAGAATGTTGGCGGAGTCACCCTCAAGAACTCTCTAGTTCTTCTTCTTCGGGATCCACATCATCTTGATGGGAATCCTTGGAGTTGTAGTTGTACTGGATGAAGTAGAACTTGACGTAGTCTTGGGAACCCACTTGAACGAGGCCTTAGGTGCTTCTTCAAATGCATCAATCTCTTCTTGAAGCTTGTCCTTGCCTTTGTTCTTGTGATCTTGTGGTGGAAGATCATCTTGAGCTTGTGTTCCCTTGAAGGAAGTAGGATCATACTTCTCTTGTTGAGGAACAAACTTCGTCTTGGGGTATTGATCTTCTTCCCACTCAACTCCATTGGCATTGAACTTTCGTTCAAAACCATCACCTTGATTCTTCCGGTGCCTTCCTTGCTTGCATACAATTTCCTCGAATTGCTTACTCCCGGCAAGGCTCTTATAGACACCTTTCTCTATAATTCCCTTCAATAAGCTATTTTCTTGCTCAAGTGTAACTTGGCTAAGAGAATCATTAGTGGAATCAAGATAACTACTAGAAGCAACAATATTTGATTTGACATTATTATTGTTACTACTAGAGGAAGTATCTTTCTTGTACTTGTTACTAGACTTGACTTGAGGCATGTAAGTAGATAATAGTCCACGGAGGTCTCCACCCACGAAGGGTCCACGAAGAATCAACCTTGTCTATCCCACCATGGCCGTCACCCACGAAGGACTTGCCTCACTGGCGGTAGATCTTCACGAAGTAGGCGATCTCCTTGCCCTTACAAACTCCTTGGTTCAACTCCACAATCTCTTCGGAGGCTCCCAAGTGACACCTAGCCAATCTAGGAGACACCACTCTCCAAGAAGTAAGAAATGGTGCGTTGATGATGAATGTGCTTCAAATGATAGTCTCCCCAACACTCAACTCTCTCTCATATGTTTTGGATCTGGTGGAAAGAAGATTTGAGTGGAAAGCAACTTGGGAAGGCTAGAGATCAAGATTCATATGGTAGGAATGGAATATCTTGGCCTCAACACATGAGTAGGTAGTTCTCTCTCAGAAATGGTAAGTTGGAAGTGTAGGTTTAGTCTGATGGCTCTCTCCATGAATGAAGAGGAGGTGGAGGGGTATATATAGCCTCCACACAAAATCTATCCGTTACACACAATTTACAAAATTCGGTGGGACCGATTCAACACACTCGGTCAGACCGATTTAGTAAACCTAATGACCGTTAGTGATTTCCGGTGGGACTGACATGCAACTCGGTGAGACCGATTCAGTTAGGGTTAGGGGATAACGTAATCTTGGTAAGACCGAGTACACAAACTCGGTGAGACCGATTTTGGTAATAAGCTTTCCAGAGAGTTGGTCAGGTAAACTCGGTGGGACCGATTTGCTCTTTTCGGTGAGACTGAAATGTTACAAAAGGGAAATAGAGAGTTTACATTGCAATCTCGGTGGGACCGATCGCTCACTTCGGTTAGACCAAAACGTTACGAAGGGAAACAGAGAGATTACAATCCTATCTCGGTGAGACCGAGATCCCTATCGGTAGGACCGATTTGCCTAGGGTTTGTGGCAGTGGCTATGACATTTGAAATCGGTGGCGCCGAGTAGGAAGAATCGGTGTGGCCGATTTTGGCTTTAGGGTTTAGGTCATTTGTGGATGTGAGAAAGTAGCTGAGCATTTTGGAGCATATCACTAAGCACATGAAGCGAGAGGCTCATTAAGCAACCCCTCATCCCTCCTTGATAGTATTGGCTTTTCCTATAGACTCAATGTGATCTTGGATCACTAAAAGATAAAATGAAGAGTCTTGAGCTTTTGAGCTCGAGCCAATCCTTTGTCCTTAGTATTTTGAGGGATCCACTTTCATCATCCATGCCATGCCATTCGTTGATCTTTCCTGAAATAATAGTCTTGGAATAGCATTAGCTCAATGAGCTATATGTTGTTATGAATTACCAAAACCACCTAGGGATAGTTGCACTTTCAGTCGCGCGCCAAAACTAGCGCACTCCCGGCCGCTTTTTCCGCGCGCGCGATCCTTTCCTGACGTCTCTGCTATCTCTACCTTCTTATCTACTGTTATATTTAATTTATATTTAATATTTAATATTTATCTCTACTTCCTTTATTGTCTACTTTTTTCTCTATACTTTTTTTCTTGCAATATAGGCCGTCCGATTTATATCTGACAGATAGGAAGGAAACAAATGGGAATTTTGCAAAAAGATACCCATACCCTCTCCAGATTTGCAAATAAGGCCTTCCCTCATTCATCCTTTTCTCCCACAAGATAAACTACTCATACAAATGCATCTTGATGCATGCAACACATGGGCATCTTGCTACTTCTAACCTTTCCATCATTTGCCACACTACCGGTTGCAGATGAAAAACCTACCCAAGCATAGCGCGATACAGGAGCGACGCACAATTACAAGTTGATATTCTGTTGGACAATGGAGGCTATAACCAATTACTTTTACGGGAACAATAGCACCCAGGAAATTTGAAGGGTAGGTATGAACAAAATTGGAACTGCACATGTACTGCTAGTGATTCAATACACACATTACCAATCGAGGAGGAGAACGATGGTCGCGGCGGCCTCTGTGAGCCATGGTCGGCAACGGGAGTCAGTTCATTGTGCACGACGGTGGTACTTCTGCGCTTGGCGTCGGCTTCCGGGAAGCAGATCTGAGACTGTGGAAGACGATGCCGGGGAAGAGGCTCCGTGTACGACGACAACGGTGGACCGGCTCTAGTGCGGCATAAGAGGTCGTCGATGAGGCAGATGCGCTGTGGTGGACGAGTGCGCCGATGTAAAGGGGAGGAGCACGAAGGCTGCGGTGTCGTGGAGAAGTCTATTTTGCGGTGGGGATAGAAAAGGGGGAGTATTTAGGTGTACTACTATGGGTGCCGGGGTGGGGTTGGCTGGGTAGAGTGAACCTGAAGTTACGAAAATAGCCCCCTACCAAGCGTCATCCGTAGGCCTGTTCCGAAGGCTATGATGGTAACTTCCCACTGCTCGAATTAGGGTCGCGCGAGATTTTCCCACCGACCTCAAAATTTTGTGACACTGGACTCCCCGTGTGGTATGTTGAGTGATTCGGCTAAGCAACTAGCGAGTAGTAGTAGTAAACTCGGCATATTAGGTTTGACCGAAGTCTAACTTCCTAAAGTTTGACAAAGTTTATAGAAAAATATAAACATTTACCATAACAAATATGTATGATGTGAAAGTACATTGAATAATGAATCTAATGGTATTTATTTGTTATTGTATATGTTAATATTTTTTGTTATAAGCTTTCTGAGAGTTTACAAAACTTGACTTTGACCAATGCTAATATGCGGACTTAAATAAAAACGAAGGGAGTACACATTTGTTTTCTATTGTAGTGAACTAATCATTTGTTGAAATTGTGAAATAAATATATTAGGCTATTGACTTCGAATGTAATGGTCTCTACAATTCAATAGTTACAATCATTGTCGAATCCCAAGATGTATACAAGGTCTATAGTACTTCACAATATGCTCAAACTCACATAATCCCAGTCAAATGAGAATCTAAATGCATTTCATAGTTATTACTTTGTAGGATGCAACAAAAACAACCATAACTCTACACCAGCCATTATAGAAGCAACATTTTGACCTATCCAAATGTGTGAATGAAACGTGCAGAGAGAGCTTTTGAAGATGGAGCAGATAGGGCAGGAAAGATTGTATGTATGTGGATGAGAGAGTAGGAGACAAACCTAACGAGACAGATAGAGATAGAGAGAGAAAGAGAGAGGAAGAAGTTAGGTCTCTGAGAAAGATGGAGACATGTAATATACGTGAGATGCGTGTGCATCCGGATTCTGTATATGTGGAAGGAGAAGAGACAACATGTTTGATGAGAGAGCTGGAAAAACATGGAAGAGAGGGGAAGGATCTCGTGGGTTGAGGGATTGACAATTTTGTGTGGGGGAGAGAGGGATTGGTAATTTTGTGCAAGAGAGAGAGAGAGAGAGGGTGGGGGAGGAGTCAGTCAGCCGCCGTCACATCACCCTGCTTCAAAATGACCCCACATTCTCTAGTGCGGTGTGGTCGCCGTCTTCGATCTGCTCGATGCCCTCTTTGAAGATTGAGGTGTTGTGCATGTTGGGGTGCAAAGAAGCACAAGCGAGAGTGGTCGCCGTATAACCTTGGATGGGGATGAATTGTGTGCTCGGGGAAGTGTGTGTGTGTGTGTGTGTGTGCGTGTGTGTGTGTGTGTCATACATTGAGAGAAAACAAACCTAAGGAGAGAAATGGGTATTCACGAAGAGATTGTGCGGGCCTTGAGGTGGGCACGGGCCGGGTGAGGGTGTCAAAATGTGCGCGTTGATGCATGTGTTGCATGCAATCGTGCGAGGGACGGACGAATAGAGAGAGATGGTTGTTGTGTTACGGATGCTCCTCTGTCTCTCTGTCTCTCTCTGTCTCTCTCTCTCTCTCTCTCTCTCTCACACACACACACACACACACACACACAAGTAAACTAGAAGACCATTCTCTCATGTATACACAACGTATCGGCATCTGTCTATGTCTCACTCATGCATGATCATTTGCACATTCACTCTCTATGTCTGTATCACACGCACACCATCTCCACATTGCCCTTCCGCCACAACACACATGTGGACACATACACACGTTCTCTCTCAGTCACACACACAAAATAAGTATTAAAAAACTAGGGCGCACCTAAAATGTCCAAATCCAAATAAACACGAACTGCAGCTAAATTCAAATATATGGAAATATTGCAGCGTCAAGAACTTTCCCAGGAAAAAAGTTGAGTAATATTCGAGGATTGTTTTCACACACACACAAAAAGGTTCGGTGGATGTCCTTTGAGCGCGACACGGTGACGCACCATTCGATCGACCGCGCGGCCACGGTTCACGCACTTGCACAGGATTCCATACCGTGGCTGTGGTACTAACTTCAAAAAAACTAATAAAAGCATTGCCTAAGTCTAATGCTTACGTGTACCTAGTACGGTTTTCTTTTAAGTTTGACAAACCTTATATAAAACTAAAGTAAGCTCCCACACACGCACTCATCAATATGCCGCCACCGCCGTTGCGCATGCCGGCGCCCGCCTGCTTCGGCCAACAATTTCTCGCCCATCACTGCCGTGTCGCCGCCATCCCTGTGCCATGAAGTCGAAGGATCGCCCGCTCACGTCATCTACAGTCCCTCCTCGCCATGCCGCCGCGCTGCCAAGCACGCGACAACTGGTGGAGCCGCGTCTTTGCACGCAGCGTACGAAGAGGAGGACGAGCGCGTGCTCTAGCACGCCGGCGAGGAGGAACTAGCGTGTCATTGTCGTCTCCGCCCGCGCGGAGGAGGCGCGTATGGTGGCTGTTGCGGCGGAAGCCGGTCGCGCGTGCGTCGAGCCCACAAACCGGGTGCGGACGCGGAATCTACCTTCGAGACCTTGAATGCCACGTGGATCCTGCAATATGAAGGAGAATTTGGGTCAGTCGACTCATGTGAGCCGTTTGATGCAACATGGATGGCTAGAAGGGCTTCTTCCACCTCTTCTGCCGTCTTCTTCCTTCACTCCGTCAAACTTCTTTCACAAATAGACTGACCCAAATTATACTACTAGTACGAACGTATTAAGTACAGTAGGAACACGAAGATATGAGCAGTAGTACCAACTACAAGAAGAACAGTAGTAAGACATAGTACTAGTACTAATGTACATACTAAAGAGTTCAAATAACGAGAAAGAACATAAACATAGTTCTGCTGGGGCCTCAGCACAACACACCCTTGAAAATAAACTAAGCAACTAGTCCGCTTGACACTGCAGTAGAACCAGCATGAGCGACGGCACTGCCACCTACTCGGAGTCCGAGTCCACATTCTCGACTTCGTCCTCGTCCCTCTTCCTCTTCCTCTTCGCCGACGCTTCTTTGCTTGAACCGAACACTCGGCTCTGCTTCTTCATCCAACCCTTGTAGATATTTAAACAAAGGTAGGCATCCATTGCTGCGTACATGATGTGATCTTCATCTAATGTCTTCGACTCCCATGCATGATGAAACTCGTGATGAGGTTTCTTCAGTTTAGCGTACGAAGGATCAATCATGGCTGCTGCCAGGGTCAGCATTGAAGGTTGAGAGGAGGACACCAGGCTTGCCTTCTCGAGATCAAAGGGCTGGCCTACAACGAGACCTATCCAACGTAGGACATCCCTGTCGTTCCTAAAGCCTACAGTAATGAATTTCACTCTTTTGTCCTTGAGGAAGTTCTTAAAATCCTAGCACTCAAGGTCGGCATGGAATATGTGGTAGACCAAGCAAACGTTATGTACGCAAACCTGGATCACGGCGGGCTTCTTCCTCTCTTCGTCCTTTAGGTCCTTCTCTCTCATCCCAGGACTGTGGTGTACTCAACATCTAGCCCAGCGACCCACTCATCCGTTAAACTGTTGAACATGCGTAGGAAGCGAGCAAGCCATGCTTTCACCATCACGGATCCACATGTGTATAAGACGATGAACTGATCACCGGTGATGGCTCTAACCTGGTACTCAGCGGCGACCATGGAGATTTGGGAGGCCATGGATTTTGGCGGAGGGTTAGGAGAAGTTGAACTGTTGTACCCCGCAAAAACTGGGAGCGAACTAGTGTGAAAGGACGGTACGACTGGGAGCAAACTGTTGTGAGGTAGAAGACGGGGACGAGTAGGGCGTGCGAACGGCGTGGGGTTGCTGGCTTGCCCGGTGCATAAACGAGTGAAAGCCCCCAAAGAGTTCTCGAGAACTATGCGGGACCCACTAGATGTCATGTCTACTAGACCCATATCGTAGGCCTGACGGTATAGCTTCTGCCTGTTCGCATGCCATGTCGGCGCGTGGATGTCACTTCACTTAATTCCGTCAACCGTCACGCCTCCCACGACCTTCGCCTCCCTCGCGCGGTTGCGCCCTTTGAGACTTCGACTGGCTATAAATGAGCAATTTTTTTGCCTACTCTGCATGCATGATACTCCCTCTGGTCCTTTTTACTCCCGTCAACCGTTTGCAAAGTGTTTGACCAAATTTATACTTTTTTAACACCACCTTATATTAATTAACCAGCCACACCAGTACACTCATTCGATACAATATTCACAACACAGGACGGTACGTTATTTACAAGAATACCATCTAATCTGTTGTCAAAGCTATATTTAGCGATTAAGTGTGCCACCTGATTGGCCGAACGGCTAATGTTTGACAATTGAAGATTGTTGATCAACTTCGACAAGCTCAACACTTTCATCTTCAGGTCACGCATAGCAGACCTGTCATAGTCCCCCGATGCAAGAGACGCTACCACAAAAGCGCAATCAGTCTCTAAAATTACAGGATTATGAAGAGAAATACCTATGTAGAGACCGGCAATGCAAGCCCTAAGCTCCGCTTCCTCCATGCTTTGACAGGCATCAATGAAATCCCACGACCAAATTTATACTAAAAATATCAATATCTACAATACTGATTATAATGAGTATAAGAACTACGTTTTATAATGAGTGTAAAAATATTGATTTGACATTGTGAATGTTGATACTCCCTCCGTCTAGGTGAGTAAGTCATCTTAGGCTGTGCACCGTGACCAAGGAGGAGGGGAAAACGAGAGACATTAATGTTTATTTGCTAATTAATAGTATTGTATGCAATGAACTAACCACTGCATGTCATGTTTGATAGTCTCAGGTCATTAAAAGCATGCACACCCTCATCTCTTATTGGTTGATATGTCAAGAAACAAGAAACGAGGTAGAAGTTAATGCACCGCACCTACGTGTTTTGGGATTATTTGGTTTTTGTAAGATGACTTGCACACCTAGATGGAGGGAGTACATTTTTCTATAAGTCTGGTGAAAGTAGAGGTACATTGACTTCAGACAAAACTTAAATGCACAATGCAGACTAGTTCCTCCATCGAGGTGCGTGCCATGTCCTATCTTGTCATCACAACAACGTTAGCTATTAGAGTACCACTACCTCCCTTCTAGTTTAAAGGGCTCGATTCAAAAAATTCACCTACTCTTAGTAAGATAGTAGAGGCGGTGGAATAGTTTTTGAAGTCTGCAAAAGTACTCAACTAATGTTGTCGTTCTTCACAAAAAAATGTGTTTACCAATGCATGCATGAACACTAGTTACTCTAACCCCCTCTCTTCTTTAATTCTTTGCCACATTAGCATGTTTGCTATTCCTGTGTGCATGATACCGGCTAAGATACCACCATTATGGCCAGCCTTAATCATCGCATGCAATAATTTAGTGCACCTTGAAATATGAACATGTGTGGGGCGTGTATGTTTTTAATGACTTGAGACTATACATAGCCCGACATGCACGATGACTTATTATGCACCGTTCCCCATACCTGCAGGAAGCCCGTTCGTCTCCAAATCTTTTCCTCTCCATGTGTGGAAACAATATGCCTGCCAAACTCTCCTTCTCCCTCCAGCGGTCCAACCACTCCACCCCGTGTGAAAAAATCTGCATGCATGACTCTCCTCCCCCTACGCTCGTCCAATCCGTTGTGACCAGCAATATTTCCACCCCTTCGCTCCCCCGTAATTTACTCCAACGAATATGCCCACGTAGCTTTTACTTAAATTCAGGTGCATTGGGTTACTGACATATGGGCCCAACAGGGGACTTGCCCACATGTCAGTGATGCAACTGGACCTGAAGTTAAGTCAGTGCAGCTCAGTCCATATCTTATGTAGGTGTGCCATTGCTCGCTATAAATACCGCGCCTCCCACGACATCGCTATCTCCTCCCCTCACGTTCACGTTCATCGCTATCTCCTCCCCCTCCCTCTCACGTCGACCACCATGGCATCGCCCCTCCCAAGCCCTAGGAGCCCCTCGCCGCACCGCACGGACGGTCACGCGTCGCCGTTCCGTTCCTCGCTGCCACTAGTCGAGGAGGACGCGTTGGTGTTCCACTCCTCGCCGCTACACGACGTGTCGCCGTTTCGTTCCTCGCCGCCACTAGTTGAGGAGGACGCGTCGGTGTTCCGCTCCTTTCCGTGATGCAAGGCGTCGCCGTTCTGTTCCTCGCCGCCACTAGTCGAGGAGAACGCGTCGGTGTTCCGTTCCTCACTGCGACACGTCGAGGTGGACGCGTCGGTGTTCCCAATCTCGCCAGCACGCGCATCGGAGGATGCGTCGGCTCCCCTCTATGAGGAGAACGCCGCGCCGCCCGTCGAGCCCCCCCAGCCTTGAGGAGCTTTGGAAAGAAATGGATGTTGCCTTGTGGGAGGCTTTGCCTCCAGTAGAGCACGCCAAAATAGAGGCAGAGAAGAAGGCCGAGGAAGAGAAGCGCACCGCGGAACAAGCTGCCTGGGAGGCCTATGTCGCGTCCGAGAGAGTCAGGCAATTGGCTCTTTGGCAGAAGGCTCATGCGAGGGCCGTGAGGGTGGCGGAGGACACCCATGCCGACGCCCTGAGTGCAGTCGGGCCCAAGCGCCTCATCTACGCTTGGCGGTACATGGACCGGGTGCACGCTTCTAGCGAGGAGGAGTACCTGTTGGCGCCGGATCACCACACCGGTGAGATCGCACTCGCCCGACGGCAAGCCGGCAATCAGCACCTCGCGAGTTGCGAGGCTGAGGAAGAGGCGTTGTGTCGGTGCACTGGGAAACGGCCGAAGCACCTGGGCACTCGTGGTGCGCCGCAAGCGCTCTTGCGAGCGTCATTGCTTTTAGGAGGAGTATAATTTTTGTTTCGTAAGGCGGTCTCTTTAGTTTTGGTACGCAAATGATAAATCCTGAACGTTCAGGAATTTTTAGCGTCCTTAATTAAGTATGTAAAAAGGAAAGTTTGGAAACCTTGTGTATTCGTACGCATTTTGCAAGTCGTGCATATAGCACAAACTTTACTATATACTATTGGACTACACGTCTCTCTCAATATATGCTTGCAGACTGTGCTACTCCCTCCGACCAGGTCAATAAGTCATCTTTGGTTGTGCACCGTGACCAAGAAGGAGGGAAGACTTGTACACCTAGACGGAGGGAGTACTACTATTACTTATGTACATGCAAATGCATGTTTTAACATTACAATGCGATTTTTGTAAAAGTAGAAAAACAACACTAGTCAAGCTTGTGAAACGATTCAATGCAAAACAAATGCAAAAATGCTCGTTTGATTGTTTACTTTTAGCTTCCTTCTCTGAGGTTATTTCTCTGTCGTACTTTGTACGGAGTATCTCACTAGTTGGAAAGGCATGCAAATTCCCAAACCGCTTCCTACACCCTGTATCGAATTTTTTGCCTAACAAGTTGTGCCGTGCAATTGGAATTCCAACTTGAGTACTACTACTAGTAGGAGTACCAGGGGCCAGTTCTTTTAGGCTTCTAGATTAGTAATCCCATAACTACTACCTCTGTCCTGGTTTATTGGTCCCCATTGTAATCTGTGTCAAATTTTGATCATAAATTTAACTAATGAAATGTTAGTGCATGTCACATGCACTACTCCATCCGTCTAGGTGAGTAAGTCATCTTAGGCTGTGCACCATGACCAAGGAGGAGGAGAAAACGAGAAACGTTAATGTTTATTTGCTAATTAATAGTATTGCATGCAATGAACTAACCACTGCATGTCGTGTTTGATATCTCAAGTCATTAAAAGCATGCACACTCTTTATCTCTTATTGGTTGATATGTCAAGAAACAAGAAACGAGGTAGAAGTTAATGCACCGCGCCTAAGTGTTTTGGGATTATTTGGTTTTCGTAAGATGACTTACACACCTAGACGGAGGGAGTAACATTTTATCAGTTAAATCTTTGGTCAAAATTTAGCACAAATTACAATGGTGAGGAATAAACCAGGACGGAGTAGTAGTTTAGAAGCCCAAATAAATGAGTGAGGCGCCTTATTGTTACTCTCCACTGTGACTAGTCTTGTGGGAAAAGCTGGGGAAGCCGCCAAAAGAACTGGCCCTAGGAGTAGTAGCTAGGGATCGAGTGTGCGAGATGAACCGGAGAAAGTAAATGCAGAGAGATGAAATGCAAAAAAGACAGAGGGATGTGATGGTTGCTTGTCCGTTTATTTTACCAGGCCACTTATTACTGGGAGTGGTTGGGTTTTGTGATATGACGGCTTTACTGCCGCGCCACGAGCGGGGTGAGAGGTGAGACTCCCATGCAGCGCCGCCCTCTACACTTGTACTACATCGGTCGTGGTTTATTAGTCCCCCATTGAATTTGACTGAAGATTTAACTGACAAAATGTTAGTGCATGTCAACAAAAACTATATCATTGGATTCGTATTTGAACATAGTTTTGAATGATATAATTTTAGGTGACATGCATCAGCATTTATCGTACTATATATAATGTTAGTTCAATTTTTGGTCGTACTAATCTATAGTAGTAAGGTGCCCGTGCGTTGCACCGAAGAGTGAAATGCATTGATCGGGGAGTTGTTTATTTTGACAAAGGATGTGGGGGTCATCTCATGTGTAACGGGTATCGATAGGTTTCTTCGGATATTATTTCATCTCTAGAGCTCACAAACATCCGGGTGAAATAGATAAAAAGGTATCTTTTGCAAACAAAAGCGTTCAACTGTTCAACCTGCATCCAAAACTTGTGAAGAAATAACACTTATTGTGCTTTGCAAGAAATGATCTTTAAGAATTAGTTTTTGAGTATCGATTGTTATACATGTTGGCTACAGATGACATGGCACTATCTTATAGTCAACAGTTGGCTATACTATTAAGTAATATTAACCATGCCCTTATACACCTAGACGGAGGGATTAAATCAGGATGACTTGCAAGGGGGCAGAGGAGATGTAAGAAATGGTTCATCGTAAGTCTTTCACCGGGTACTATAGTAAAAATTCATACATGGAAGATTCTAGACTAAACCATAAACGGATACACTTTTATTCATGCGCGATACTCCAATAGAGCAAGATCCTGCATGGAAGTCTCCACATGCTTAGACAGCGGATTACATTGAGCGAAGACTAATTATCAACATTTAACTTGATAATGCGTATGTCCAGGTGAACCTCCTTGGAGTCCCCGTGCACCGCGTCGGCGGGTAAAGGATGCCATGGGCTTTCCAAGTCCACATTGGTGGGATAGTCCCAGCTCCCCAGAGTCCAAGTCCGTTCGATGAGGCCGGTGTCGCCGCCCACGTGACCCGGAGGGGTAGTAACACTGACCACGCACCCGTACATCGGCCTCGTGTAAGTGTCAGCGTCAGCGGTGTCGCCCCTGATGCACATTACAGAGACGGGGTGGCGGCCTGCGTGGGCCTCGCCGGTGCGCACGATCAAGAGGAAGACACTGCCGTCCTCCTCCGAGACAAGCAGGCGACGGTGATCCTCCAGTGACTCTGGCATGGTGAATGGGTAGCACGTCTTGTACTTGATGTTCTCCACTAAGGGCCAGCACTGACCGCTGCACGCATCCGTGAGGTAATGCACCATGTCCGCCGACGAGCCACAAAACGGCATCGGGCACTCATAGCAGTGGACGAAGGGCTCCTTGGAGGCATCGACCAGGTCGTCCACGAAACGAGAGTGGCTGCAGGGGACGTTGCGCCAGTTGAATATATGAGCAAGTTACTACGAGATTTAATCCGAATAAGCACAAAATAAATCATGACGGCTATAACAGAGATGAATCTAATCATGTGAACTAGCATAGTAGTAGGATACAGAGTAGAAACATGAATTCTACCATGATTTCAAACAGGAAGGACAGAAACACATACGGTGCAATGGGAGTAGCACCGTTGGCGTTGAGGTTGTCACCCATGTCGTTGAGGAAGAGGTTGCCGAGGTCGGGGAAGAAGTCGTCGTTGGTGAAGTCGTGGCTGCCAGCAGTCGCAAGAGTGCGCTCCCCAAATTTCAACAGCGCCCGCCGAATGTAGCGCAGGAGGGAGTGGTTGTAGGGGACGTTGCGGCCGCCGAATGGAGCGTAGGAGTAGTACACGAAGAAGTAGATGGTGTCCTTACTAGTACTCCCTAGTCTCTATCTGTCTATATCTACTCTTATAGAAAACCGAGTTGGTGATGATGGTATGCCTGCCATCTTGTAATATAGACCGTCTGATCTATATCTGACGGATAGAAAGCCAACTATGACAATTTTACAAAAGATACCCGCACCTCTCTCCACATTTATAGATAAGGCCTTGCCTCGTTCATCCTTATCTCCCACAACCTCGTGCTCCTCCCTATGTCTCTATCTCTACTACTCTTCTTTGTTTTTATAACAAATTGAATAGTGATGCGCCATCCGCTGCACGCCCGGCTGAACCCGCCTCCTCGCCTCCATCATCACCAACTGAGTCTTTTATAGGAGTAGGAGTAGAGAAAAAACCGAGTTGGTGATGATGGTGTGTCGTGCAATGCACGGGCATCTTGCTATTTTTTTGCATATAAGTCCAAACACCACGTAGACACGGTCTTTGAGCACGGTTCGTAGTCATTCCACGCTCGGGCATTGAAGTTTGTAACTATTATAGATTAGAATATACTACTCCTCCAGTGCTAGTAGTAGAGCAGAGTCCTACTCTACTACTCTACTCAAGCAAGTTAGGGCATAGTACTGTAGTAGGTACTATAGGGAGTACCAGTACTGTGATCACTCAAGCAAGTTGTCTGGCATCGACATGACCCTACGCTGCTGGTATGTGTCCTGTAAGTCAAGAGGCGTGATGTAGTCATCATCACCTGTCCACTTCCCGCAGCACATATTAGCTTCTCCATCTTTGTCCGCACATAATCTCGTCCAATCTTCCATCCCCACTAAGGCGCCTCCCCCCCTCGTCCAAAACCCAAGCACTAACAATGGCAGAACCGAGCAGCGTCCGCCAAAAGAGTGGCTGGAATTCGCTCCCCACAGAGGTAATCAAGCTCATTGTTTCGCGTGTGGACAATCTCAGTAGCATGCCGCTCGCCGCGTGTTTGTCGGGGTTGTACCATTTACTCAAAGCCCTCAGGCCGAAGCTTTTTAAGCCAGCTCCTTGCTTGCTGATGCCGCCTGATCTTCAGAAACGGTGTGTCACGCAGCATAACGATCGTAGGGTGGCGAGCATCAACCCCCTCGACTGCGATCCGATCCCCGTCAGCCTCAACTACGTTAACGGTATGTACTGGGTTGGCATGAACACGTCTTGGATGGTGCTCGTCGACGGTCGCGGCAGCTGGATGCTCGTGGAGGTCTACACCCAGCAATTGATCCCCCTTACTTCGATTAACACTGCACTGCTTTGGCACCGCGGCCCAGAATACTCGGAATCTTACAGTAGCCAACATGATACCAAGTTTGATTTGCTCAAGGTTGTAATCTGCCAAGTGCCCACAAGATCTGCAAATTATAAAGACTTCAGGCTAATTGCGTTCTTCAACCGCGGTATCGCCTATCTGACAGGTCACTGTGGTAAGTGGATAAATATGCACGTCCATCGCAGGATCATACACCCTCCATGGTTCTCTGATGCCATTGAACACAAGGGCTTCATTTACGTTGTCGACTCCTTCTATGGCTGGACGTATTGCTGGCCTACTCCAGTCATCGCTAAAAACGGTTGTTTCAGCAGTATGTTACTTTCCTATGATATCATGATGTCTTGCTTATATTACTGTCAACATTTACTGAAAAAATATTCATGCTCATAACATGCTATTCTTAAGATTGACTAAATCAAGAGCCCTTTTTTATTTGACTCCAACTTGATATGATGTTGTAGGCCGCCTGGTGTCCCTACCCTTCCTAATCCCAGAACCTTCCAAAGAAAAGTGGCATGGCAGTTGCAGGTGGTTCCTGGCTCGATCGGACAACGACGAATGATTGATGATCATTCGCACGTACCGGACGTGTTGTTTCGCGGAATACAATCACAATCACTGCAAGGTCTTTGAGCAGGATCCCAGCTTCTCTGGGCCTTTAGGAATTTTTTACTGGAGGCTGGTAAGTAGCCTTGGTACATGCTCTCTGTTTGTCGGACTGAATTATCCGATTAACCAGGAGATAACCGACGGCAAGGATCATGATAGCAGCGCGGTTTCATTCATCGGGCAAAACTGTGTGTACATAACGTACCATGCGTCTCCGCATTCACCATACCCTGATATGTGCTGCCACGCTCTGCAGCCCAAAGTAGGAGAGAGGGTCACAAGTATCAGACTTTGACCCGCTGGCTGGAGTTTCCCCTGTCAGGCACCCATCTGGTTCAAGCCGTCAGCCAATCTCCACAGCTTAATAAATAGTAACGTCTAACTGAGCCAGTTAGTTAGACGCGTACACTTGTGTAGTAGGATCTTTATTTAGTTTGATGCATACACTTGTTCTTTTTTGGTAGCCCTTTTGTAATGATGGCTGATGTTTGGTTTGGAAGAGAGAGCTGCGTCTTCACTTTTTTGGCTTGCTTACTGTTTCTGTTGCAACCCCAGCCCTGGTTGCTGCTACTGCTATTTTCAGTGTACAAGCAGTAGTATATTTTGTCTGTTGGTTCAATAAATGTGTTGTTAGAACGACAAACACAATGTTTTGGATGTCGTTGCACGGTTCGATCCTTTAGTGCCCCATACCGTATGTAGCTCATACTATTTTTTGTATGGAACACATTTTCCACTTGTTGATAACATGCAGCGCACTGATGAAGGCCCAATAGAGAAGCCCATAATTAACTTGAAGGGAGGCTCTCACATGAATCTGGCCCGGGTACATGCTCATAGTCCCCTAAACATAAATAAGAAAATAAATAAATAAAGCTAAATGCTCATGCACCAGTTCTTTGGGAAAATAGGTAGCCCAGTATTTCTTTTTGAAGAATACCCAAGCTAGGCCTATTTGTTTTCTCCGAATTACTGGGCTGCAAATCTTTCAAGACGAGGAGGGATGCACTCCGTCTTGGCCAAAGAGTATGGTTGAGGGAGTCCTGGATTAGGGGGTGTCCGGATAGCCGAACTATCACCGTTGGCCGGACTCCTGGACTATGAAGATACAAGATTGAACACTTCGTCCCGTGTCCGGATGAGAGTTTCCTTGGCGTGGAAGGCAAGCTTGGCAATACGGATATGTAGATGTCCTACCATTGTAACCGACTTTGTGTAACCTGAACCCTCTTCGGTACCTATATAAACCGGAGGGTTTTAGTCCGTAGGACGAACAACAATCATACCATAGGCTAGCTTCTAGGGTTTAGCCTCTCTGATCTCGTGGTAGATCTACTCTTGTACTACCCATATCATCAATATTAATCAAGGAGGAGCAGGGTTTTACCTCCATCGAGAGGGCCCAAACCTGGGTAAAAACATCGTGTCCCTTGTCTCCTGTTACCATCCGCCTAGACGCACAGTTCGGGACCCCCTACCCGAGATCCACCGGTTTTGACACCGACATTGGTGCTTTCATTGAGAGTTCCTCTGTGTCGTCATCTTTAGGCCCGATGGCTCCTCCGATCATCAACAACGATGCGGTCCAGGGTGAGACTTTTCTCCCCGGACAGATCTTCGTATTCGGCGGCTTTGCACTGCGGGCCAATTCGCTTGGCCATCTGGAGCAGATTAAATGCTACGCCCCTGGCCATCAGGTCAGATTTGGAAGTTTGAACTATACGGCTGACGTCCGCAGAGACTTGATCTTCGACGGGTTCGAGCCACAGCCATGCACGCCGCACTGTCACGATAGGCATGATCTAGCTCTGCCGCTGGACAGTGCCCTGGAGGCCGCACAAGTGCCCGCTCCAACCCTTGGCTCAGATCCGACTGCGTCGATCGAGGACGGGTGGTTGGACACCGCCTCGGGGGCTGCTATCTCTATGGCGATTGAGCCGAATGCCAACCCTGTCCTTTGCGAAGCTCGTGACTGCTTTGTTCCGGACTCCTCTCCGGACTCCGAACTTTCCGCGCCCCTGCCAATCGAATCCGATTGGGCGCCGATCATGGAGTTCACTGCCGCGGACATCTTTCAGCACTCGCCCTTTGGCGACATCCTGAATTCGCTAAAGTCTCTCTCTTTATCAGGAGAGCCCTGGCCGGATTATGGTCAGGAAGGTTGGGATGCGGACGACAAAGAAAGTCATAGCCCACCCACCACCCACTTCATAGCCACTGTCGATGATTTAACTGACATGCTCGACTTCGACTCCGAAGACATCGACAATATGGATGACGATGCAGGAGACGACCAAGAACTAGCGCTTATAGGGCACTGGAAGGCCACCTCATCATACGACATATACATGGTGGACATCCCAAAAGATGGGAATGGCAATGGAACAACGGAGGATGACCCCTCCAAGAAACAGCCTAAGCGCCGGCGTCAGCGGCGCCGCTCTAAATCCCGCCACAGAAAAAATGGTGATTCTGGCATGGGAGACAATAACACCCCGGAAAGTGCCGAAGACAACCCCCTCCAGCAGGATTCAACACCGGAGGATGGAGAAGCCAGCCCTCATGAGAGAGCGGCATACAGAGAGGTAGAGGACGATAATTACATGCCTCCCTCCGAAGACGAGGCAAGCCTCGACGACGATGAATTTTTCATGCCTGAGGATCCCGTCGAACAGGAGCATTTCAAACTCAGGCTTATGGCGACGGCAAGCAGCCTCAAGAAAAAGCAGCAACAACTTAGAGCTGATCAAGATTTGCTAGCTGACAGATGGACTGAAGTCCTTGCGGCCGAAGAGTATGAACTCGAACGCCCCTCCAAGAGCTACCCAAAACGCAGGCCGCTACCCAGATTAGAGGAGGAAGCACCCAAACCTACATCACCAGCGCATGATGCGGCCGACCGACCACCTCGTGGCCGCGACAGAGAGGCCTCTCGGCCCTCCACTCAAGCCGCACCCCGGCGCCACTCAAGAAATACCAAGGCACGGGGAAGTGCGCCAGACCTACGAGATATATTAGAGGACAAGGCAAGGCAAACAAGATCAATCTACGGATCACGTGGGCGCCTCACTACACGTGATGATAACCGTCATGCCGGATATAGCAAATCCGGCCGGGCCGAACACAGTAGACAAAGCCCATTTGAGCTACGTCGTGATATAGCTCAATACAGAGGCGCCGCACACCCACTATGCTTCATAGACGAATTATGGATCATCAAATCCCTGAGGGTTTCAAACCCGTAAACATTGAATCATACGATGGCAAAACAGATCCTGCGGTCTGGATCGAGGACTATCTCCTTCATATCCACATGGCCCGCGGTGATGATCTACACGCCATCAAATACCTCCCACTCAAGCATAAAGGACCAGCTCGGAATTGGCTTAACAGCTTTCCAGCGGAGTCAATCGGTTGTTGGGAAGACCTAGAAGCCGCATTCCTCGACAATTTCCAGGGCACTTATGTGCGACCACCAGATGCCGATGACCTAAGCCACATAATTCAGCAGCTAGAGGAATCGGCCAGACAATTCTGGACACGGTTCCTAACCAAAAAAATCAAATCGTTGACTGTCCGGATGCAGAGGCCCTTGCAGCCTTCAAACATAACATCCGCGACGAGTGGCTTGCCCGGCACCTAGGACAGGAAAAGCCGAAATCCATGGCAGCCCTCACAACACTTATGACCCTCTTTTGCGCGGGAGAGGACAGCTGGCTAGCTCATAGTAACAACATGACCAAGAGCCCTGGTAATTCGGATACCAAGGACAGCAACAGCAGGTCGCGTCGCAACAAGCACAAGCGCCGCATTAACGGCGATAATGCTGAGGATACGACAGTCAATGCCGAAATCAGAGGCTCTAAACCTGGTCAGCGGAAAAAGCCATTCAAAAGAAATACTCCGGGCCCGTCCAATTTGGACCGAATACTCGATCGCTCGTGCCAGATACACGGCACCACCGAAAAACCAGCCAACCACAGCAACAGGGATTGTTGGGTGTTCAAGCAGGCAGGCAAGTTAAATGCCGAAAACAATGATAAGGGGTTGCATAGCGACGACGAGGAGGAGCGCCAGCCGCCGAATAGAGGACAGAAGGGCTTCCTCCCACAAGTGCGGATGGTGAACATGATATACGCAACCCACATACCCAAAAGGGAGCAGAAGCATGCACTAAGGGACGTATATGCGATGGAGCCAGTCGCCCCAAAGTTCAACCCGTGGTCCTCTTGCCCGATCACTTTTGATCGAAGGGACCACCCCACTAGCATCTGCCATGGCGGATTCGCCGCATTGGTTCTAGACCCAATCATTGACGGATTTCACCTCACTAGAGTCCTGATGGACGGCGGCAGCAGCCTGAACCTGCTTTATCAGGATACAGTGTGCAAAATGGGCATAGACTCATCAAGGATTAAACCCACAAAGACGACCTTTAAGGCGTCATACCAGGTGTAGAGGCCAATTGTACAGGCTCAGTTACACTTGAAGTGGTCTTCGGATCCCCGGATAACTTCCGAAGCGAGGATTTAATCTTCGACATAGTCCTGTTTCGCAGCGGCTATCACACACTGCTCGGACGAACCGCATTTGCAAAGTTCAATGCGGTGCCGCACTACGCATACTTCAAGCTCAAGATGCTAGGCCCTCGAGGAGTCATTACGGTCAACAGAAACACCGAACGCTCTCTTCGAACGGAGGAGCATACGGCGGTCCTCGCGGCGGAAGTACAAAGCAGCCTCTCAAGGCTATTCTCGAGTCCGGCTATTAAACGTCCAGACACCGTCAAGCGCACCCGGAGTAACCTACAACAAGACCGCCTGGCACGTCCCGAGCACGCGTAGCAATGCGGCCCCAACCCCAGCCCTCGCGAAATTGCGAAACCAGTACTACACATACATAATTATGCTCTGGAAATACCATGGGCATAGGGGGAGGGGCACGACCACTGCAGGCCCAGAATGCGGCTCAACCGCACCAGGGGCTCCCGATTGTGTCATTCTTTTTTTCTTACTTTCAGGACTCCTTTCTCAAGAAGCCCTGTCCGGCAGTAGAATCACCGAACACACGATGCAACAGCCAGTGAAGCAGAAAGCTACGTCGAGTGTCCAGCTGGTCTCTATAACAAACGGTATACTTGTTTCACATATCATCCCACAGCTCGCCCCTGGAGGGGGACATGTCAAATAGTCTCGTCCATTGCTTATCACACTATTGGTATCGTTCTGCTTTTACCGCAGCCTTTTTGAAAAAACAATACATAGCTTCTGCCTATTATTGCATTCCTTTTTTTATCTATATATGTTCACTTATGACATGTTGCACCCGTACACTTTGGTACGGCCAAAAACACTAGGGGCTTAAGTACCCCAAAATATGGTGTGATAAGTTCGAACGCTTTCACAAGTGCGGCACCCCGAACTTATAGCATTATATGCATCGGCTCCGAATCATGTCTTGGGTCAATAGTTGGGTTTGCCCGGCTCCCATGTTTTGGTACCTTATGTTCCGTTATATCGGCTAAGGTAGTGCTGGGAGAACCACTGTGATTGTGCTCGGTTGAGCTGGGTTAAGCACCTCAGTGGAGAAAGCTAAAACTGATTGTCATGATAGGGCGAGAGCCGGTCGCTATTCGAGAGGTTATCGAGTCCCTAAAGACTTATCCCGCTTAGAGGGAGGAGTCGGCTTTGTCCGACCCAGGCGTGGATAGCGCCCCGAATTCGGTCTTCCGAATACTAGGGGCTTTGCCGAAATTTAAAATTATAGAATTCTATGGCTAAGTGAGAGTGTTCAAGCATTATAGTCCGGTTGCCTCGTTCGTTGCGTTGAGCGCCTCCCTCGAAGGACCCAAGAATGGGAAAAAGAGCGCTCAAGTTTATCCCGAACACCCCAGCACTCGTGGCATGGGGGCCGAAGCCGACGACTCGCCATCTCTCAAATTTAATAAACGGTCGCATAGAAGGTAATATTTTAAATTCACAAGCGTTGCTTAGGGCATATGAACAAGTTTTCAAGCGTACACGATAACAAATGCGAGTTTACTCAAAAATTACATCTTTGGAGCATTCACCCGCTATAAGGCGGGCACCCTTCAGGACGCCCTCATGATACATCTCGGGCTTGCGATACTCCCTGCCCGGTGGTGGTCTGTCCGTCACAAGCTTCTCAGCGTCCATCGTGCCCCAGTGCACTTTAGCACGGGCAAGGGCCCTACGGGCACCTTCGATGCAGATGGAGCACTTGACGACTTCAATCCATGGACAGGCGTCCACCAGCCGCCTCACCAGCCCGAAGTAGCTCCCAGGCATGGCCTCCTTAGGCCACAGCCGAACTATGAGGCCCTTCATGGCCTGTTCGGACACCTCATGGAGCTCGACCAGCTACTTCAGCTGGTCGCTCAAGGGCACCGGGTGTCCGGCCTCAGCATACTGAGACCAGAACACCTTCTCCATCGAGCTCCCCTCCTCGGCTCGGTAGAACGCGGAAGCATTGGACACACTGCAGGGCAGATCTGCGAATGCTCCTGGAGAGCTCCGGATTCGGGTAAGTAACAAGTAATTCACTTTCATGTGCCTGCTTTGCATAAAGAATGCCTTACCCGCCGCTTCTTCATCGCCTCAATTTCCTGGAGGGCTTTTTGGGCCTCGGCTTTAGCGGCTTTGGCGCTCTCAAGGGCCGAGGCGAGCTCGGACTCTCGAGTCTTTGAGTCACGCTCCAAACTCTCGTGTTTTTTCCACGAGAGCCTGGAGCTCTTGCCGCACCTCCGCCATCCGCGCCTCCGGCTTCTATCGCTCGGTGCGCTCTGCGACCACATTGCTTTCGGCCTTGGACACCGCTTCCTTCAGGGTCACCACCTCGTTCGTGGTCCCTGCAATACTCACGTTATTCCTGTCATTTTTTAACCACATCTTTTATATACTTCCATAAGGTACTACTTACCTTCCCTGTCCTCGAGCTGCTTTTTGGCAAGGCCGAGCTCATTCTCGGACCGCTCGATGCTCTGCTTCAAGGCATTGACCTCCGCAGTCAGTGCGGCAGAGGTCAGCAGCGCAGCCTGCATTCCCATATTGACATACTTGTGTTAGACTCCCGCGTACATCTTTTTAGATCCTCAGTTCGGCTTTTCTTTCCGAACACCAAACTGAGCATTAGGGGCTACTGTCTATGCGGTAATATTTTTACATATCTTAAATACATACATCAAAGCCTGTTAGAAGGTTGGCACATGCTTCAGTCAGCCCGCTTTTGGCGGACTGAACTTTCTGGATCACCACACTCATAACAGTGCGGTGCTCCTCATCGATGGAGGCACCGTTAAGCGCCTCTAGCAAATTATCCAGTGCCTCCAGTTGGACGGAGGTCACCGGCGTCACAGTCTTGCCCTTCTTATGAAGGGGCCACCTGTCGGACTGCGGAACCACTGAAGGTTCCGGTGCGGAGTCCGGTCCAGGGCCGGACATAGAGCCCTTTGGGGTTTTCTCCCCCTTGCGCCTGGAATCCGGGAGGCTGCCTTGCGGCGCATCCTGGACCACCTCCTCCTGGCTGGGCCCCTTTTGGGACCCCACCTCGGTGTCATCCGCAGCGCGAGGAGAGGAGGCAGCCGGAAGTGAGGTGCTATTCACGTCCAACGAATCCAGGGAGCCGCTCATTGAAACGTCGAGCCCGTCCTTGGGTGGGCTGCAGGGTTATGTTCGGCGTTAGGAGATTCTGTACGACAAATGAAACGCCATGAGTTATTCTGGTATCCGGACACTTACGATGTCGCCAGGGGCTTAGCCCTCGGTGGCCACTCCTCTTCGCCGTTGTCGGCGTTGGTGGAGTAGTCCGGAGGAAGGGTCCTTCCCTTCTTGGACCCTCCGACCTCCCCGGTCGGGGCGGCTTTCCTTTTCTTCTCTCCCCCCGCTGGGGGTGAGGCCTCTTTTTCCTCCTCCTCGTCTTCGCGGGAAGAGTCCGCTTGGGAGTCATCGTACGATGAGTCCGACAACACCTGGCACCGGGAATCTCTTTCGAATTCCCATGGCCTTCTTCTTGACCTTCTTCTCCGGCACCACGTGAGGCGCCGGAACCAGCAGCCCCATTAATCGGGCGTCCGCTGGGTCTTCTGGCAAGGGAGCCGGACAGTTAACCTGCCCGGACGTCTTTTGCCAGCCCTGTCAAAGGTAAGGGAGTTTAGATCCCGCATAGAGTCAAACTATGAAAAACAAGTGTCCTGTAAAGGGTAAAATAGCTTACCTCGCTGGCTTGACGCCGTGAGCGGAATCTGCGATCTTCGGTAGCGGATGCGGGAGCCTCGGCGCCCTTGAACAACACCTTCCAGGCATCTTCGTATGTAGTGTCGAAGAGCCTGCTCAAGGTTTGGTGCTGTGCCGGATCAAACTCCCACAAATTGAAGGCCCGTTGTTGGCACAGGAGGATCCGGCGGATGAGCATGACCTGGACTACATTGACAAGCTTGAGCTTCTTGTTCACTAGGTTTTGGACGCAAGTTTGGAGTCCGGTCAGCTCTTCCGAATTACCCCATGTCAGGCCCTTCTCTTTCCAGGAGGTGAGCCATGTGGGGATGCCAGATCGGAATTCGGGGGCCGCTGCCCATTCAGGGTCACGCGGCTCGGTGATGTAGAACCACCCCGATTGCCACCCTTTGATGGTTTCCACAACGGAGCCCTCGAGCCATATAATGTTGGGCATCTTGCCCACCATGGCGCCTCCGCACTCCGCCTGATGGCCGCCCACTACCTTCGGCTTGACATTGAAGGTCTTCAGCCATAAGCCGAAGTGGGGCTTGATGTGGAGGAAGGCCTCGCACACGACGATAAACGCCGAGATGTTGAGGATGAAGTTCGGGGCCAGATCGTGGAAATCCAGGCTGTAGTAGAACATGAGCCCCCGAACAAATGGGTGGAGTGGGAAGCCCAGTCCATGGAGGAAATGGGGGAGGAACACCACTCTCTCATGGGGCCTGGGGGTGGGGACGAGCTGCCCCTCGTCTGGAAGCCGGTACGCAATGTCGTTGTGCAAGTATCCGGATTTTCTCAACTTTTTGATGTGCCCCTCTGTAACGGAGGAGGCCATCCACTTGCCTCCCAGTCCTGACATGGCTGGAGAAGGTTGAGGTGGGATGTGCGGACTTGGGCGCTGGAGCTCGAGTGCGCGGAAATGGATAAGCAAAGGAGGAAGAAGGCGCAGATTAAAAAGGTGGATCCTTATCCCCTTATATGGGCGGACGAAACTACGTGCCCCCACCAGCCTGGTAAAACTCGCTTATCTCCCAAGCGCCGTAATTAATGGCACGGTCAGGTTACCCACACCCGTATTAATAAGAATCCCGGAATAAGGGGACACGATCTCTGCCTTGACAAGACGTGCCAAGGAAACCGCCTCGCTAAACGCGCTGAGGTGGGACAGTAAAAACGATTTGAATAAAGGCTTGGCCGTGGTGTGATGTCACGCCACGGGATACGTCAGCAGATTGAATTTGTGTAAATATTATTCTCTCTACAGTGGTATGTGGAACTTATTTTGCAGAGCCGGACACTATCCTTGTGTTCAAAATCTTCTATGAAGTATTCGGAGGAGGAACCCGCCTTGCAATGCCGAAGACAATATGCGCGCCGGACTCATCGTCATTGAAGCCTGGTTCAGGGGCTACTGAGGGAGTCCTGGATTAGGGGGTGTCCGGATAGCCGAACTATCACCGTTGGCCGGACTCCTGGACTATGAAGATACAAGATTGAAGACTTTGTCCCGTGTCCGGATGGGACTTTCCTTGGCGTCGAAGGCAAGCTTGGGGATATGGATATGTAGATCTCCTACCATTGTAACCGACTCTGTGTAACCCTAACCCTCTTTGGTGCCTATATAAACCGGAGGGTTTTAGTTCGTAGGACGAACAACAATCATACCATAGGCTAGCTTCTAGGGTTTAGCCTCTCTAATCTCGTGGTAGATCTACTCTTGTACTACCCATATCATCAATATTAATCAAGCAGGAGTAGGGTTTTACCTCCATCGAGAGGGCCTGAACCTGGGTAAAAACATCGTGTCCCTTGTCTCCTGTTACCATCCGCCTAGACGCACAGTTCGGGACCCCCTACCCGAGATCCGCCAGTTTTGACACCGACAATGGTCAATGTCTGTTAAAAGTAATATCAAAAGGGGTTGAAAATTGCAAAAAAATTATAGCAAATGGGATATTAGTTTCTTTTTTTGTTTTTGTTCTTCACTAATATCCTATACGTATTTCATTGGATTTAACATGACATAGTACTAATTTATTTTTAAATTTGTTTTAGTATGGCTATTAATTTTTGGATTAAGAATATTTCGTTCCCCAGCAAAAATTTGTGAATTTTTAAAATTTCCCACATATTTAGTTAATTTTTTGACCCTGGTACTGACCAGAAAATGGCCAACAATTCTAAAAATGGAAAACGGGCTGCAATAAATTCCATATGAATTAGAAAATGAGTAAAAATTATAAAAATAATAGCAAATGGGTTGTACACACCACAGATTTCGAGGCTGACTTGTTTACGGAAGGCTTTGTCAGTGAACACACGATTCTAGCAGCACTGACTATTGGATGTCCATCCAACGGCCGATGTGCTTCTTCAATATCTGATCTTCCTGCTCCAGCCGCCTAAACTAGCACCGGCGGGACTGCCGGCTCCCTCCTATTGTGGCCCGCTGTGATGCCGCGCAGGCTTCCCCAGCCCACCCTACTGCCTCCGCTGGCCTGGCCGCATGCAATCAACTGCCTCCTTATTACGCGAAAAAATGATTCCTCCCACTGACATCTGGGGCGCACCGGTTGGGAGACTGACCTGTGGGCCTACTAAGTTTACGCGTAGGCAGGGCTTGTCAACTTAGTCAACAAACGATCTAGCAGCAGTAACCATTGGATTTGAATCAAACGGTCATGGTGTTCCTTCAATCGTTGCTCTTCTTGCACCAGCCACCCAAACCAGGCCGACGAGACCGCCTGCTCCTACCTCCAGTGGCCGGCTGTGCTGCCGTTGAGGCCTCATCGCCCCCTACTACTCCCACCGCTAGCCAGGCCCTGTGGTGATGGCAGCCTCACACCGCAGCCGAACCAGTGAACCCTCGTACTCCTCTCCGCATGGGCATCCACTGCCGCGTCTTCCCCGACTCCGCGTCGTCCCCTTCCTAGGCGTCGCCGTCATCCACCGCCTTGGTGCTCTCGGCGCGGCGTGGTCAATGTGGTCAACGACATTCCATCGGAAGAGTACTGCACGTGGAGAGGCTGACAGCTGGGTCCATGGCCACAGCCCAGTTTTTTTGTGATTTGCCAAGTAAGTCGCTTTGTCAGGCCTGTTGGGCTGCAAATCTTTGAAGACGAGGAGAGCTTTCATTCGGTTGGCCGAGAAAATGGCCCATCAGTAATGAGAAATGGGTTGTACATTTTTAAAACACATCAAACCAGCAATTAGTTTCAAATATATTTTTTTCATTTCGAGATTTTAAATTACATTAATTTTTATGTGTGGAGAATTTGTTGGATTTTATATTGATATACATTTATTTTTAAAATCAGTTTGAATGTGAGTCGAAATTTTGGGATTAAAAACAGTTCGGACCGCACCGAAATATGCAAAAATTCGTATAATTTTTTAACCGTGGCCACAATATGGGTTGTAATGCTAACAAAAAGAATATGGGCTCCAAAAAAACCTTAAGAATTAGCAAATGGGCTATAAATTATTAGAAATAATGGCAGATGGGTTGTATGCTGTTTTCCACAGATTTGGGGCTTTCCCAAAAAAAAGGTTGACGCACAAGCAGTGACTGTTGGATGGCCATCCAACGGCCGTCGTGCTTCTTCAATCTTTGCTCTTCCTGCTCCAGCCGCAATAACAAGCGCCGGCGGGACTGCCTGCTCCCTCCTCCTCGCGGCCGGCTCTGCTGCCGCGCAGGCCTCACCGCCCCACCGTACTCCCATCGCTGGCCTAGCCATCCCTCTACTCACCCACACCTGCTGTTATTCTCCAGCGACGGCAGACGAACCAGTAAACCCTCGTACAGTCGTACTCCCCTCCGCATGGGAAACAACTGCTGAGTCTTCCCTGCCTCCGTGTTGTTCCCTTACTAGGCATCACCGTTGTCCACCGCCCTAGTGCTCTCGGCGCGGCCTGGTCAACATGGTCAATGACCGACATGCATCTGAAGTGGACTGTACATGGAGAGGCCGACAGCTGGGTCCACGTTCGCATGCAAGGAAATGCCTCCTTATTACACGCAAAATAATGATTCCTCCACCTGACATCAGGGACCCACTGAAAGGGCCTCTGTATTTCGCGAAAACAACGTTACCGTCGCTGACAGCTCGGACCCACTAGCTATATCTTCGCACGCAAGGGAGTGCCTCCTTATTACGCACAAGAAAATTAATACTCCCCCTGTTAGCTGGGACCCAGTATAGTGGCAGGCTGACTTGTGGGCCTACTAAGTTGATGGGGACAGAGGGCTTTGTCAACTTAGTCAATATGCACGATTCTAGCTCCAGTGACCGTACGATGTCCATCCAACGGCCGTAGTGCTTCTTCAACCTCTGGTCTTCTTGCTCCAGCCGCCCAAACCAGCGCCGGCCATGCCTCGTGCTCCTGCCTCCCGTGGCCGACTGCGATGCGGCGGAGGCCTCACCGCCGCCTACTACTCCCACTGCTGGCCAGGCCATCCCTCTACTCACCCACCCCCTATTATTCTGCGGCGATGGCAGCCTCACACCACAACGAACCAGTGAACCCTCATACTCCTCTACGCGTGGGCATCCACTGCCGCGTCTTCCCCGGCTCCGCGTCGTCCCCTTCCTAGGCCTCGCCGTCATCCACCGCCCTGGTGCTCTCGGCGCGGTGTGGTCAACGTGGTCAAGGAATGGCTTCCATCGGACATGGACTGTACGTGGAGAGGCTGACAGCTAGGTCCACGACCGCAGCAAGGAAGTGCCTCCTTATTACGCGCAAAATAATTATTCCTCCACCTGAGAGTGGGGACCCACTGGACGGGCCGCCATATTTTGCGAAAAAAATGTTTCCCCCTGACTGCTGGGACCCACCAGCTAAATCTTCGCATGCAAGGAAGTGCGTCCAAAAAAACGATTCGCCCCCCTGACTGCTGGGACCCACCAGCTACATCTTAGCACGCAAGGAAGTGCCTCACAGTCGGGACCCACCTGGTCGAAGCTTACGTAGCGTTGTCATTCTGGTCGCGACCGTGTACGTACATATATACTGGTCGATGTAGAGGCGCGTACGTGTCATAGTAGAGGCGCGCACGTAGCATGTACACGTACGTACAACGGCCAGGGTGCACGAAAGAAAATACGCCCACGTATGTGTACATACGGGCGGGGTCTCGAACGCCTACTCGCGCATACGTACGGCCAGGGCTCGTGTACATGGATGGGTCAGAACGGAGAAACATCGTCGTCGTCGTGTTCATGGGGAGCCAACCGGCTGGGTCGGAATGGAATGAGTCGTCGTGTTCATCGGGAGGGCTTGGACGGAACAGGCGATGGAAACGAGGCATGGTGTATCACAGCATGGAGGAAACGGCCTTGTGTTCGACCGACCACGTTCGAAACGGGGGTCCTGTTGATCGGGAGGGGTCTGGCGTACCGCAGAACGGAGGAAATGGACCTCCTACGGTTGAAACGGGGGTCCTGTTGATTGGGAGGGGTGTGGCGTACCACAAAATGGACGAAACGGACCTCCTGTGGTCGAAACGGGGGTCCTGTTGATCGAGAGGGGTGTGGCATACCGCAAAACAGACGAAACGGACCTCCTACGGTCGAAACGGGGGTCCTGTTGATCGGGAGGGGTGTGGCGTACCGCAAAACGGATGAAACGGACTTGTGTTGGAGCGTTAGGTCGAAACGGGGGTCCTGTTCATCGGGAGGGGTGTGGCGTACCGCAAAACGGGACTCCACGAGAAACTGTTCATCTCAACCGTCGATCTCCTCCAGCCTCCACGGGCTCCTGTTCATCCAGCCTCCACCGCGCGCTACTCCACCGGCTACTGTTCAACCACCTCTCCACGGGCACCCCTCCACCGTCTACTGTTCATCCAGCCCTCCACACCATGGGGTCCTGTTCATCCAGAGGTAACGCCATCGCTCACAGTTCATCCAAACCCCCACGCAATGCTCACTGTTCATCCAATCGACCTGCTTCAGTTAGCAGCAGTAGCAAAGGAATCGCTCGATCGGGTTCAGTTAACAGCCATCGATCGATCGCTCGGGTTCAGTAACGCGTAGCCTGCAGTGCAATCGCTCGGGTTTAGTTAGAGCCCAACGCCTCGCTCGGGTTCAGTTTGAGCCAACGCCTCGCACACACGCGCGTACGTGTACGAGAGAAACACGCATCGCTCGGCCCCCGACCTCCCACCATAACCGGGAACTCCCCGAAATTTTCCTCGCCCTCGCTTCTACCATGGTTTTTTCGTCATGGAAGGCCCAAAGAATGTCATGCAGTTGCGTCTCCGGCCCGCCCAGGACGTAAAGCCCATTTTCTGTCATGATTTTTTTGTCATAGAGGTAGGAGCCCACCACATCTATGATGATACCGGGTTTTGTCACAATTATCGTCATAGAAGTGTCATATGTATGACAAAAAAAAATTTGTTCGGCCCAAAATGTCACGGATGTGTCTTTTTTTGTAGTGTAAATACAAAAGTTGTGAGAGCGTGTACGAAAGAAAAACTACTGATGGGGTCACTACGACTTAAACCCTAAACCCTAAATAGGATTTAATTTCCTGGCCAGGTAGAACCTGTCGAAGGAAAGATGGCTGGCACCCTCGGATCATACGATGCTTTTGTGCGGTTCCACTAAAATCGACCTGAGCATCCCTGATGGCAAAGATATTGAAGAAGTGTGATTAGAATAATAGTACTGGCACTAGTTCATGAGACATAAACTCATCACAAGTAGAAGCCGGTAGAAGTAGAGAAAGATCGACATGGAGATGGAGCTACGACATTGGAGCAAGCCGGATCCAAAAGGAAGATGGACTACCTGGGATGTCGGGTTGTAGCTAGAATGGCGGTTGGGACGCGACATCGTCCCATACTATGGTGACCCCCGATTGGGATGCACCGACTGTGGGTTTTCTCCCTCGCTGATGTCGATCGCGTCTACGCAGAACATTGTTCCCTTCCCCCAGCTGCGGGATTGGGCCGGATATGTAACCAGCGGTGTGGCCACCGTCGTTCTATGCTTGTGAAGAGAGCAACCTAAGCAAGCAGGCTTGTAGCTTAGGCTCCTGCTAGTGTATATATAGTGGTTTTCTTTTTCTCTCCATATCAACCATTTTATATAGCGTACATGTCATTGAAGAGTGAAATGATGGTTGCTTCTTCCGACTAACTTACTGTGTGATTTGACTACTCCTTAGTGGCCCCTACACGTACTCCCCCTATGTGTATGCAACAGTCACACGTACACATGGACGCAAAAACGTGCGCCACGCCCTAATGCATGCATGTCCGAGCACACGATGGAACACACACGGTCGCGCTCAAGTGCTCAACCTACACGTGCATGCACACACATACTCAGTCAGGATGAGCTAGTGACTGTATAAACACCGGAATATATATATATTGAGCGCAATGAGCATATTATGAAGTCCACTGACCGTATTTTTACAAATATACAGTGACAGACAATGTATTTATCTCATTTGAAATTAAGCCATATTAACCGGAGAGGAGGCAGTATGGACTAGCATTACTTTGTTGTGTCCCGTCAACTTGCCGAACGAGGAGAAGGTTGTAGGACGGGAGAAGCTTGCGCGCGGTGGCTCGCAGGGCAAGGAGAAACTTTTGACTAATACAAGCTCTCCCTCGCTCAGGCGGTGGTGCAACAGTAATTCGGAGTCAGATTGCCAGAAGCATACACTATACTACTCCCTCCATTCCTAAATATTTGTCTTTCTAGAGATTTCAACAAGTGACTACATACGGAGAAAAATTAGTGAATCTACACTCTAAAATATGTCTATATACATCTGTATGTAGTCACTTATTGAAATCTCTAGAAAGACAAATATTTAGGAACGGAGGGAGTAGTACTATTATTGTTCGACTTCCCGAATAGGCGAACAGCCAAGCGCAAAGTTTACTAGTAGTACTAGTACTACTACTATAGTCTATAGAGGTATGTACTATACTAGTATTAGGAACCGGATGGAGGAGCGTCCGCACTCTTATTATAACATTAAAATGTGATAAAGCAATCTTCAACACATTTGGTTCTCTTTGAGGGTTCTCGCATGTGATAATGGAAGTTGATTGCATGGAACACTCGCCACAATTCTCAATTAATTCTGGCTCATATCCTGTTACAAATAGGAGCGCTCGGTAATATTTCCTCTTTTTTTGTTATTCAGCATGTAAACAGGTCAGCAAACCTTGCGGAGCATCTTCGTGCGAACCGTGCTTGCTGCACTTTGAATGTGGCCGAGAGCTGGCTTGACGAAACACCTCGCTTCCTACTTCTTTTTTTTGCGGGGTACCTTGCTTCCTAGTGATCAGTGTCTTGGCTGATCGTCCTAAGAATGCTTATATATGAATAAAGCTCTCTCATTTACCCGCAAAAAGGATTAAGCCATATTAACTGAAAAGGAGGGAGTATGGAGTAGCACTACTTTTTGGTGTGTCCCGTCAACTCGCAGAACAAGGAGAAGCTTGTAGGACAAGGTGAAGCTCGCTTACGCCTTTTGACAAATTCAACCTACCCACGGTGGAAATGCATCAATCCATTTGGTGTCAGATTGTCAGAGGCATACACTGTAGTACCCAACATATGGAGTACCATCATTGTTTGACTTCATGAAGAGGCGAAGAGCCAAGCGCAAGGTTTAGTAGTACGAGTAGTACTACTACTAGAACCGCATGGTGGAGCGTCTGTACTCTTATTTTTTTAATCTCTGATAAAGTACACGTTTATTCCCAAGAAGGGCGGAAAACGGCAGTCCAACATGTAATGATGATATCCATCAACCAACCATGCTCGAATATATCTTGGCCTCCGTGCGAGCCCGTCTCTGTGTTCTCGCTCCTCGTCTCTCTCAAGGAACGGCGGGTTGGCTCTTTGCCATCAATTGAGATCGGTTTGCTCACACTCCTGTCCTACATGTCAGTGATATGCCAGGAGGAGGTGCGTTGACCGACTGGCCATACGCGTACTTGGCTTTGCACCTTCATACTACTCCTCCCTCCGTCACAGTTTACAGGGTGCGCTTCATTATGATGCATTTCTCTCAATGCATTTCCATCACTAGAGAGACTTTAGATGTGTTTCGTTTAATGCTCAATTAATTAGGGCGTGGTAACTGCAATCAAGTCCATCATTTTCTCTTGATGTACTCCCTCCTTTCCGGTTTACAGGGCTTATCTCAAAATTTTAGTTTTTCCATTTTATAAGGCTCAATTTGGTTGTTTTCCATCACATGTTCAGGTTCCAAGGTGCATTAAATCATTGCATGCAAGTATTAAGAGAAAACTGACTAATGCATGTACTTTATGCATGCACGCATTGCAATTAATGCATTGATAAACATATTTTTTTTAGGAAAACAAGAGCTTTAATTAGGTGCTTTTGCAAAACTACAAAAAGTATTCCACCACTCGCCATCTACCTTGATTGGTGAGATTTTTGAACTAAGCACTATAAACCGGAAAGGAGGGAGTACTACTACGGAGTGGAGTAAGTGCATGCATGTGTGTACGCATTATTCCCTCTAGTAATAGACGCCGTGCTATAACTACCAATGCTATTTTTCAGGCCGATCGCTAGGCGAGCTATAAACAGTGATAGATGGAGTAGTATGAGCGGATTCAAAGAATAGCGTATTGATGGTTGCTTCTTCCGAGCAACTTATAGTGGGAAAGGTGGGGCTTATGATTTGACTGCTCATTACTCACTATTAATGCAGCACAACGACCGGGCTGAGTCTCCCATGCGGTTGTGCACTACCCCCTCAGTTCTTAAATATACTCTGGAGTATTTGTCTTTCTAGAGATTTCAACGAGTGACTACTCAAATATTTGTCTTTTTAGAGATTCAAATGGACTACTACGTACGGATGTATATAGACATATTTTAGAGTGTAGATTCACTCATTTTGCTCTGTATGTAGTCATTTGTTGAAATCTCTAGAAAGACGAATAGAGTATTTAGGAACGGAGGGAGTACACATACGAAGCAAAATGAGTGAATCTACACTCTAAAATATGCCCATTTGAAATTTGTAAAAAGACAAATATTTAGGAACGAAGGAGTATAATTTTGTGCATGGTACATGGACCCGGATGCTGAAGAGGCTTCTGGCAATGCTATCAAGCTTCCAGCATTTGTTTACATAATTGACATACTATACAAATAATTTTCCAGCGACATGAAATTGTATAACGGTGTGAGCTTTCAGCTTTTGTTTCGTGTTTCTTGCATCGATGCTCTTTCGGAAACAACTAAAATCTAACTTCCTTGCTAATGCATCTCAATTATTAGCAGATCAGAGCTAATATTTACATCACAACTGAAGACAAAAGTTGTGAGAAGGTGTTAAATTAAAAGTGATCCATGCTTTCATTGGCAGCAATGTGCCCCAGCTCTGTCTAAATCAACAAGGCATGTTGGGAAAAAAGTAGCGTCTGGAGCATGCAACATTCCGATCATTTTGTGCAGTTCCACTAAAATAGAGTTGAGCGTCCCTGTTCCAAAGATATTAAGTGTGATTATGATAATAGAGGACTGCTGATGAAACAATAAACACACAAATAGAAGCTGGTCACCTTTGCAGTCTCTCTTAAGACTAACTAGTTGGAGAAAATTAGGCTCGGAGTTGGATGAGGAGGATAGAGCAAAACCAATCTCCCTTTGTGCAGTCGCACTGAAATGTAGAGACGTTGCTCGTGTGACATTTTAGTACAACTGCACAAAACACTCTTAAGAAAAAAAAAGTGATTTGTGCAGTTCACCAAAAGGTCGCAATAGCAACGAGGTGAAATGGATAGCCCTGTTTGCAAAAAAGAGGTAGAAAGGAAACAATTACTGGCCAATAACTATTGATGACACATGCGACGACAAAAAAGAAGCATATTCCTTGTCCTAAGGGAAGATAACAACACGGTTGTGTTTGTCTAAAACGGTGTGAGGACGAGATTGCAATATGGAAAGTACGCCGGACGAGCTACGTTTTGGGCAAAGGACTATGGAAGATCCACATGCAGCGACGTGGGAAGACGGGCAGTGGAGCAAGGCTGGAGGGGATACCTGGAGGTCGTCGGGATGTAACTAGGTGAGCGGCGGCGGGCGGAATCTGCCCATACTACAGCAGCGAGCAGGTGGCGTAGGCCCTACCGCGCTGGAGCTTGGTCAGAGAGAACGACGTGTACCGCAGATCGGGACATGCTGCCTCGGTGCCGTCGAACGGAAAAACGATGCACTTCCTCCCTTTCCCCCGGCGGACGGGATGCGGTCGGATCAATGACCAACGGTGAGAGAGAGAGAGAGAGAGAGGCCACCGCAGCCTTGTGTGAGATACTCTGAAGAGAGACAAACCAGGCAGGCAGGCTCCATTGTATATAGTGGAGCGGACTACCTTTTTCTCCATAAAATCGTTTTATATTCTATTTACGTGCCATTGAGCGCTATAACTTTATTTAAAAATAACGCTGTAACGCGTCAAGTCCAACTTTGTTTCGTGCACGCGTGGTACACAGCCTCCCTAGGTAAACAACCGCTACATGCATTCAAATTAGCACGTGGGCTGCCATTTCATAAAGAAATGAGCTCCACAGTGTACCTGCACGGGTGTGGCTGGGAACGAAGCGTGAGTACGTGCACGATGCACCCTTCTTGTATATGTACACCACCTACGTGGGGTTGTGTGAGAGAGATACAAACCTAGAGAGATATAGTTGGTGGGTTCGTGAGAGTTTTTTTTTGGGGGGGGGGGAGTCAATCAAAAAATGTAACATATGCAATGTGTGTGCAATAGAGTCCTGGATATAACATATATATAGAGGGGTCGATCCACGAGAAGAGAGTGGAGGTATCATCGGCTTGAGGTGTCCATAGAATCGAAGAGAGGGATGATGATGATGTGTGTGTGTGTGGGCACGCGCGATCGATAAAGAGTGCCATCGAACTTGTGTGTGCCCACGTCAAAGATATAGAGTGGCTGGCCTATTGGAACGTGAGAGGGGACATGTGCAGTTTGTTTCTATGGCATGGATACCTACCTGCAGCGCTCGACTATCGGTGCGTGGTGGGGGAAGAGGGAGGCCCAATTTACTATAGAGGTACAATGGCTGGTATATGTGTGGAGGAGGAGAGAGGCCTATCTCATGTATTAAGGAGATCGATCTACCTCATGTATTAAGGGAGATCGATCAGTATCCATGCATATGTGCAGGAGAGGAATAAGGTTGGGAGAGAGACAGAGCTACAGTGTTGGAGGGGGGTGGTAGTGAAGTTGCTTCTAACAAATGGTGGGATAGTCTTGCCAGACAAACGGAGGGCACGCCCACAATATCAATAAGAGAGGAGATGGCTTCTTGTTGTATGTGCATGTGCGTGTGAGAGACGAGTCAGGAGGCATGCACGAATGATGAGGGGGGACGATATGGCTGTGGTAAGTAGACGTAACTACATAGGAAGATCAATCGCCCTTTGTTAGAGAAAGGAGAGACATAACTTGTGAGGTACGTCGATCGATGGGGGGAGGATAGTTAAAGTCGATCTAGGTATATGTTGGGAGATCGATCGGTATACATGCATGTGTGTGTTAGAAGAAAATGAGGCACGAGGAGAAGGATAGAGAGAGAGGGATGCATCTAGGAGGTGGTATGAGAGGCATACTATATCGAGGGGGAAGGAGTGTGCGAGTACGAGATCGATGAAAAGAGTGGTGGGACTGAGGCACGGATGGTGATAAGAGAAGAGGGTAAGCTTGTGTTTGTGCTAGGCACACCTAGCTAGAGAGGCATATCGATCAATGTGTGCCGTAAAGAAGGAGCTGGGGGCCTACACACACCATGGGTGAACGACCCAAAGTGAAAATACGAATTTGCACGATGGAGCTAGAGAATGCTAAGGGAGGGTGAGAGGGATGCGGGCGTGTGCATGTGTGAGAGAAAGGTAGCACTACCTACAAAGATAAGAGGATTGTGTGGGTGTAAAAGACGAATAGAGATCATACTTCATTATAAAAAGCGAATTCGGATATTTGAAGAATTTATCATAGTGTTTTAAACTGACGCATTTGTGAATATATATAACGGTGATACACATGGTGTGGTTATGAACATGTTATACTACATATAATATATTTTATCTCTACTCTTATAAAAAACGGAGTTGTTGATGATGGTGTGCCTGCCATCCTGCAATATAGGTCGTCCGATTTATATCTGGCGGATAGGAAGGAAACTATGGCAATTTTGAAAAAAGATACCCACACCCCTCTCCATATTTGCAAATTAGGCCCCTTAATCATGTTGATGTTCTGTGGAACGCATGGGCATCTTGCTAGTACTACGTATAATACATAGAACATTGATTATAATTTGGGCTAATGTGTGGCTTTTGCAGCTCAGGTCAAAATACTTGTCATAATGTAGGGGGCGGGGCACTATACTTTGGGTGATAAACACGATGTACGTATGGAACATGGTTTAGATTATGAATATATAGTTAGTACATCAAATGTACTATTATTTGGAATCAACATCAAGTGTATTCAAAAAATAGAATTCGAGTTCATGTAGTACACATAGTTCATATCTGTCTCTATAGTAATCATGTGGTGTGTTATTAAGGTAATACACGAATGATGGTTGAAGTTGGCAACAATCATGATTGTAGATTCTTATTGAAATAGAGAAACAAATTCAAATTTAGTTCGAATTGCAGCGGTAGTATAGACATTTGGAATGCACTAAAATGTTGGTATGAGTAGGTTACATGCATTATACAGCAAGAAAAAAATTTAATCGGACATAACATGGATTCATACTCCCTCCTTCCATCTATATAGGGCATAATGAGTTTTTTAAGACCGCCTTTGACTATTGACAAGATTAATAGTACATGACATGCACAATGTGAAAATTATACCATTGAAAGAACCTTTCACAGACGAATTTAAAGGTGTGCATTGTGCAAGTTGCATGTCATATATTATTGCTCTAATATTTGGTCAAAGTTAGCATCGAAAAATGCATTAGGCCCTATATAGATGGAAGGAGGGAGTAGCTTTGAATAGTATTTGTATAGTAAAACGGGGCAAGACTCTCTCTTTGTGTGGTGTGAATAGTTTTATTTTTTCATTTTCTTTTTGGTTGAGGGAAGTGCGAATTGATTTGGTACGTACAAGTACAATATTACTACACGTTAGGCTTGTCCCTAAAATTCAACCCGCGTCTTGTTATATTCCGAAAATTGATATATCGTGCTCCCAAAACTGGCGCCTTCACAACCCGCGCCTTGCTATCCTGAAATTACAACGCGCGCGAAAACTCCCTCCAGCTGCCAAATCCCGACACGCAAAATCCCCCTTCTAACCCTGAGTCGAAAGGGCCGCTAGTTCAAATCGGTGGGAGGTACTTTTGTAACACACCCTACATTTTGGACAAGCATGTCCCTAAGTCATGGTTCACCCCCTCCCATCGCCCCCTTTTCGACATTCGAAATCCCAAGCCGCCATAACCTCTCCGCTCCAGCCGTGAAACCCCACCCTCCTCCATCCGCCACCTCACCGCTGCCCAGCCGACGCCTCTTCCCGATGACTTCGTCCACCGCAACAGCTCGACGTCCCTCGTCCACCTCCCTGGATAAGGATCTGTTGTCCATCTCGTCGTGCCGTTAGTTCAGCCGCCCCATCCTCCACCTCCAAGGAGCTGCTCCGACGATCGCCTCGTCTATCGCGGCTGTTCGATCCCCATAGCGCCGCCTTAACCTGCTCCACCGGAAACGCATCATCCTCACCGACTCCTCGGACGAAGCCGAGGCCTACTCGGCGCCACCAAAGAGGTTGTACACTCATCGCATTGCACCTTCTCCTTAACTCGACCTCCCGGCGCCGATGGTGCTCCATCCCGCACCCCCATGGAGCGGCTACCTTGAAGCCGGCGCCGCAGGCAACATCTCCACAACAGCTCTCCCCCAGTGCGAGGCCCCTTCAGCGGCATCATCCATACCAGCCGGATCTGCTACTGCTGCTTCGGCTCCCGCTCACTCGCTCGCGCTGCTGCTGCTGCTCCGGCTCTCGCTCGATCGCTCGCTCGCCAACTGCTGCTGCTGCTGCTTTCCCCCATGCTCGTGCTGCTGCTCTGCTCCGATTTAGCTACAATTCAGTTGACTAAATCGACTTTTGGGTCAGTCAATTTTCAATGGTTGGGGGGGCTCGCCGGAGTTAAGGAAGAGCCACCCGCGGTGGGGACAGGGGCTCACTGGAGAGGTACCCCACTATCTATCTTAGGGTTCAGGGTGGGGCGGGGGGCCTAGAGGGCTGGCCGGGGCGGCGGCGAACCGGCGGTGGGGAGTTGTTTCGGGGCAGTGAGGCGACGCTGGGGCCGGCGGTTCGGCCGGGTGGCTGGCGGCTCAGGGGGGTGTAGGTTGAAGATGAATTGCAGGCCCTCCCTATACTACATGTCAAGTGCCTCTTTGCTACCATTGCGTTTAGTTTCGACAGTAGCATTCAGATTCCACAGTAAATTTCAGTTTCGACAGTTAAGTTCAGAGTCAACAGTTTTTACCTCATCTGTTGTAGTCAGGTGGTTTTTGGTGATGTAAATTTTACATCTATTTTACATCATCTATTGGAGATGCTATTAGAATCCCACTTGAGATTGACGGTCTGTCTTGTGCTGCTTTAGCCTTGAGGTCTTACGGATCACCGGAGCTGCCCCAACGACAGAACGATCCATCACAACAGAGCAGTGCCCTGGACGCCATCTACAGATTCCTCAGATCTTCCTCCACACCTCCGATAGCCACCTCTGCCTCAACTGCTTCAGCGACCAACCAAATGATGCTGAGGTCGACACGACTATGGCAAAGAGGTTGTACACTTGTTGCATCACTTATTACTATACATGCACGTCGATCCATTAGGGCTATTTTGGTTCAACAGAAAAACATAGCAATAGGGAATTTTGCAATGGCACTCTACTATTAAATTATTCATGCATTTTGTTGAAAGGAATGAGGCAAAACATCCACCTGGACCTACTTTTCAAAATCCTATGCATGAAAACAAGACCAAGTGCATTAGTGGTAGAATAACATTCTAACTGTACACGCTTTCATATGATTTCACTTTATTTTGGCCGTGTTTCTTTGCATTCCTCTGCTCTTTCAATTCCTGTAAACCAAACACCCAAGTTGACAGAAATCATGTGTTTACAAATGCTCTATTTACCATGTGCATTCCTATCCTATTCTGGTGTTTTTCCTATCCCTGCGTTTTAAGAATCATGCAAGCCAAATGTGCTCTTACAGAATTACTTCAGTTATAGGTAGGTGTTGAAGGGAACTTTGTGTGGTTTGTCCTGCTCCTTCCGCGACGTCGTCCAACTCACCTGAGTTGCTCCATCGACAGAAGCATCCACCAAACCAGACATCACGACTCCTGACCGTCTTTCGCCACCTCAGATCTCCTTCCCTGCCGCCGGCACCCACCGCAACGGTATCACCATCATCGACTCAGGAGATGAACCTATGGAGTACACGGGTCCACAAGAGAGGTCACACTCTTTTGTTTCTGCTTATGTTATGCATTGCTTAAAATTACCTGCTACTTTATCATCTTTTTCACCTCTTGGACTCCAAGTCAGGTCCAAATTAATGTTCAAACTTGAGTTCTAAATTAGTTGTGGGGAACATATCGAGGCAGCAATGAATAGTATGTACGTCTAATATCTAGTTCACCTAGGGTATGCCTATGTTGTTCATTGACGGTGTCCTGGACTAGGGGGTACTCAACGCGTCGCCTCCCGATCAATTGGATTGGGCCGAGAACCCCCATGTCCGTATACTCATGGGCCAGTCTGGACAGCTGCCACATACAAGGAAGAATCAACAAGACTTGGTGATCAAGACAAGGACTCCTCCCCCACCGGCGTGTTCGGCTAGGACTCTTGTTATCCTAGGCCTCTGGTGCATTATATAAACTGGGGCCAGGCTAGTCGATAGACAACAACAATCATACCATAGGCTAGCTTCTAGGGTTTAGCCTCCTTGATCTCGTGGTAGATCTACTCTTGTAATACCCACATCATCAATATTAATCAAGTAGGACGTAGAGTTTTACCTCCATCAAGAGGGCCCGAACCTGGATAAAACATTGTGTCCCTTGCCTCCTGTTACCATTGATCCTAAGACGCACTGCTAGGGACCCCCTACCTGAGATCCGCCGGTTTTGACACCGACATTGGTGCTTTCATTGAGAGTTCCGCTGTGTGATCGGCGAAAGGATCAATGGCTCAACTGCAGGTCAACTGCGACGTCGGCTTCTTTGTCACCAGCTCGACTGGTCACCTTGGCTTGACCGAGGACTGCGCCCTACCTCCGATTTCATGTTCGGATGAAGGCCTTCATGAAACACCAACTCCGATCTCTATCAAGATCCTGGAGGAGTCATCCATGGAGCTCGGGGGCTCAACGTCAACATCGCCCTCAGGCGACCGTGCTGTTTTTCTGGACAGCAAACTTGTATCCGCCGCCACCGCCTCCTCGAGTGTCGCTTAAACGATTAATTCGGTGGAATTATGCGGAATTAAGTCTACAACAACCCTGCAAAAAATTCGTCGAGTTCCGATGGAGGAATCTCCGGCAATCTCCGATATACCGGAGCCTTGTTGAATCTGGACAAGAATCCGGACGAGTTTAGGGCGTGGTATCCAACATCTAGCTCGGATGTCCTTTGGAGGATCCAACCGTTGATTTGCTGCAGAATTCCCATATCTACCACCTGCCAAAAATTCAGCTCGATCCGACCGTCCTAAGTCTGGGAAACTTCCGATTAGTGCATCACTTTTTGGATCTGTTTTCTGCGCGAGAACGAATCCGACCCGAATTCATCTTCTTTATGAACGGGATCTCGGACATCCTTTTTGAAGGAAGTTTTCGTAAGGGGTGTTGTGTTTTATTCTCAAACACATCCCAGTAGTATTAAAAGTATTCTTGCAATACGAACTTCACCGTCGCGCCGGTGTCAAACCAGCCCGACAACATCACTCCACGGCGGCCGACCTGCGTTAGACACGTCATCACTTTATTGAGCTGAGCTCAATTTCTTCGGATCATCATCTCGGCCAGCCGAACAATAGTTTGGCATCGCGAAGGATAAATCGTCACCAACATCACCGCCCCACGGATTACACGGAGCGGGCGCACCTGCATCGCCACACGGTCACTTCATCAAGCCGGCATCGACCACGTCACGACCTGCATCGCTGGACCGGGGGCTTCATCATCTCTTCATCAACCTACTCCGGAGACTTCGGCGTTGCTGGCCGACCAACTCCGTCACGTTAGCTGGACCGAGGGCTTTGCCTCGGCGAGCCAACCTTTGCCAGCATCGCCATGCCGTTGCTTTATCGCCCATCAGGCGATAGGTGTGCAGATCGAGTCCCAATTTTGGGAATCACCTTTCTTCGGATTGCTACAACAAATAAGCTAGGTGTTATTAATCCTAGTATTTTTTGCTTGTTACGGTTCATTTTTCCCAATGAATTATTACTCTGGTTTGTCCGTCATATGTACGCAGGTCTATCAAATGGTGGCCGCATTAACGATGGTCGCATGGTGGTTCGGTCAGTTTCCGTACATTGTCCGGCGAACGCCGCATACGGAACTCGAACCGACCTGTGAATTCAGGCCTTGCCATGCCTTTACCGCATCACGCCGCCGCCCTGCATCAACATTGACTTCGGCGCCAGGCCATATTTCTTTTATTACTCACTTTGCATAAATTATTTGTTATGCAACGAATTTTTTTATTTTTTATTATTATTACTATTATCTCCGATTTGCACTATTTTTTGTGCACAGGAAAATGATCCAGCCGGACTATATCCTTTAGCGTCACCTCGGCTGGACGGGGGGCTTCGTCAACACTTCATTACCCCATGCCAGGGATTTCTGCATCACCCTACCGTCCTGCATTGACCGTGCTATGTCACCACTTCGGAGTGCCGAGCTCTTTGCTCCGCCACCTCGGGACCGACTCGGGGATAGAACCTTGTCCCGCATCAAGCTCGGACCGCGTCATCAATACCGAACACATTAACCAGCTAAGTTGTCTTCATGCTCAAAGTTTTAAATTTTTAACTTGTGTTCGGCTTGACCAAGCATTATACTTTTTCGGAAAAAAGTTGCTTGTAAAAATTTCATTGTCCAAACTTTGTTTGTGACGCGCAAATTCAAATACCCCGTTTACTTGGGGGCTTCCTTCATGAAGCTTTTTCCTCTTGCATATGATTATACTTGTATGGCTTCGTTCCTTGTTCGTGTATTACGCCACAATATGCATCATATTGACTTAAGCGATTTGCAAGCTGGGTTGCCTGGCTCCTGTGCTTACCCCTACGTTCCCGATTGTTCGGCTAGGGAGTAAAGGGAGCACCTCTGCGATTGTCACGATCGGGTCAACCGAGCCGGACCTCAGACTGGGTGAAGCTGAAAGCTAGCGCTCTTATTGTTTTCAATCATGGTCGGCACACAACGGAACTCATGAGTACAAAAAAATCTATTGCACAAGTCTCATAATAACAATGCGCACCGAAGAAAGGTATCGGTGCGGGTACTATTTTCTTCGAAGATGCTTCTTACTCTTCACAGTAATATAGCATAAGTTCCCTGAGCGCGCTTGGTCTGTTACAGCCTTATGGCCTGATTGCCTGGTTATTGGAAACACCGTCGATATTCTCGACAGATGGAGTAGATAACACTTTTCGGTCCTTGACCGAAGAGGGAGAAGCCGACGGTCGGTTAAGACGCGTTTAAAGTTTGGTTGAACATAGATATGATATAAGTACTTCGGTACATGCAATCATTCTTTTACCCAAGTCACTTGGGGGCTCTTAAATTTATATGAGCCGTTTTATGATAAGTGTTTTTCTTCTTAGTCGTTGCAAAGTTTTTCTTATTATTTATCACTCCTTCGACACAAGTGTGCGGTCACTAGCCGGGGAGCCTAATTTCTCTCTCAAAGAAGCCGTAGGCTGACCCGCTTGAAGTTTTGAGATAGGATGTGTCATGTTAAAGCACGGTAGAAGCACCTTTTTTTTCTAAAGTCCAATTTTCGGATTGGCACCGAACACTTGAACTAGTTCGGACATTAACCTTTTGAATAAGTTTTTTGGCTTTTCGAGCCCATGGCACTTTTAAACTATTTGTGTGTTTTTAGCACAAGTCTCGCAGTGCAACGCCGGACACCTTTAGAGATTCGGCAAAAACATTCTCGGATATTGCTATATATGCATTGGTTTCGAATTGTGTCTTCGGTCAATAGTTGGGTTGCCCGGCTCCTGCGCTTGCCTCCTATGTTCCGCTTTGTTCGGCTAGGTGTGCAAAGGGAGAACCACTGCGATTGTGCTTCCAGCTCACATGGTTAAGCACCTCAGTGGAGAAAGCCGAAAACTGACTGTCACAATAAGCGTAAACTGGTCGGCGATCCGATGACGGCGTTAAACGACGGGCCATTCATAACAATGGCCAAAGTGTTTACGGCTTGACCTCGACTGTCGCCGAACGCTACCGGGGGCTATTAACTGACCTCCCAAACTAAATCCTCGATATTTTGCTCTTACATTGGAGCTGAGGTTTCATGATCATGCTTAGCATGACAACCCAAAGAAAGGAACCGATAGTGGGACTATTTTCTTTGGAAGACATTTCTTCTGTTAAGCAGTAATATAACATGTCTCTCCGTGTACCTTTGTTTATAAAACCGTATGGCCAGATTGCCTTGTTTGTTGTAAATCTCTGCCCTCATAAAGGCTTTATAAAGTAGGACAAACACTCCTCGGCTATTGGCCCAGGAGGTGGAAGCCGATGATCGGTCAACAAAGTTTTGTACAATGCGGATCCGAGCATTAATGACGTAAAGTACTTGGATACATAGAGTCATTACACATAATTTGTGATTTTACTATGGATATTGATCCTTAATTCAGCCTCCCGTGCCCGCATTAAGGCTCGGGGGCTACTGGGCTTCGGGCTTATTATTTACAAATATTAAAGGGGCACATCAATCCCCTGATCTGGTGTTGCCACCCGACCAGTGTCTCGGGGGCTACTGCATTGCCTATCAAATGCAGAAAATTTTAAATGCAATACAGTTTCTGAGGAGATTTTGATCCTCAGGTTGGTCGGTCGCACCCAACCTGAGTCTCGAGGACTGAGCACGCCGCTTTTTGTGTCCCGAAGTATTCTGCCGAGCTAGGACTTGATCCTCAGACCGATTTTGCAAGTCAACTTGAGTCTCAGCAGCTACGGGGATCAGCGGTCTTATGTCATCCTTCATGTGCATCTCGGGTTTTAGACCGATACCCACCTTGAGGGCTACTGGCTATGTATCTCGGCAGAGAATAAACTGCACCAACAAAAAATATTGACAAAAATCGGCCCACATTCGGGGTGGTGCACCACCTCAGAAGCAGTCCGGCGTAAAGCTCGGGCGCTAGTGGCTGGCTCCATAGAGGGCACTTCCGGCATTAAGCTCGGCTAAACTCCTTCAAACTTCTTTGAACCAAGGTGATTTATGACACCTCGGATACAGTCCGGCGTTGGAGCTCGGATACATAGTCCGGCGTTGGAGCTCGGATACCGTCCGGCGTTGGAGCTCGGATACATAGTCCGGCGTTAGAGCTGGGAAGCAGTCCGGCGTTGGTGCTCGGCTGCAAAAGATACCTCGAATGTAGTCCGGCGTTGGAGCTCGGATGCAAGAGGACGTTGCCACCCGGGAACAACTTCAAACACGAGGCATGGCATAAAAATAACAAGGCATTGATAAAGGCCGTAAACTTAAAGGGGATCCTCGGATACCCAACGCGTAAACTCGTCGAATGCATTTCGGCGATCCTCAAGATAGAAGATGTGAAGATTTGTTGAACCAGTTTTCAAGACCGACAACCGAAGATGAAGAATAGTTCGGAAGAATCAAGGAGCGTCCCTAAATTGAAGACCGGTTCAGGGGCCTACTGACGGTGTCCTGGACTAGGGGGTACTCAACGCGTCGCCTCCCGATCAGTTGGATTGGGCCGAGGACCCCCATGGCCGTATACTCATGGGCCAGTCCGGACAGCTGCCGCATACAAGGAAGAATCAACAAGACTTGGTGATCAAGACAAGGACTCCTCCCCCACCGGCGTGTTCGGCTAGGACTCTTGTTATCCTAGGCCTCTGGTGCATTATATAAACCGGGGCCAGGCTAGTCGATAGACAACAACAATCATACCATAGGCTAGCTTCTAGGGTTTAGCCTCCTTGATCTCGTGGTAGATCTACTCTTGTAATACCCACATCATCAATATTAATCAAGCAGGACGTAGGGTTTTACCTCCATCAAGAGGGCCCGAACCTGGGTAAAACATCGTGTCCCTTGCCTCCTGTTACCATTGATCCTAAGACGCACTGCTTGGGACCCCCTACCCGAGATCCGCCGGTTTTGACACCGACATTCATCTTGGGTGGGAAACAAATAGTAAAGCAATCATCACCTGTCTTTTTATTAATTTAAAGCAATCATCAGCCTGCTATCATTATTTTTGGATCCATCCACTGGTTGTTACCATCACTCTAAATTTCTGCATGCTCTCCTTACATAATCTCACCATATTTTTTTCGTATGCATGTCAGATATTGTACACAGTCATGCTGAACATGTAGAGAAAAAGAGAAGAGTTTTGCGTGGCAATACAATGTCATGCAGACATCGCTCCATGGTGGGTTCAATGGCAAACCCTCCCCACCCCTCTCTGGATTGTAATCCAGAGGAAGATATCTGTTCTGAGGCGGATTCAGACACCGCTGACCACTCCTATTTACCCCCCAAGGTGTTTGCTCTACCTTGGCATGATGATGTTAGTCATATCATGCATATCTTGCCTTGCAGTGCCTACTTTTGACATCATATATGTCATCGGCTTAGTTTAGACATGTTCTGTAATGCCACATGTTTAGTTTCTATATCATATATGGGAATTATGCAGTCTCATGTCTTTTAGCCAGCGATAATATATGTGAAATGTGCAATGCCATCCTGTTTAACCAGGCATCATATATTTGAATGATATCTGCCCATCCTTTCCTTCATTACGTTTCCATTTGTCGACAATGTTTGTACATTAAACTACTCTTCCTGTGAATCATCCATTTGGGTGGGAGATGGAAAAATCTGGAGTGAAAACAAGGCCTTCAGAGCAGACAGTGCTACCTGTCGAAGCAGATCTCTTGTTGGGTCCCGATAGCTCCTCAAAGATGGATTCAGAGATAGATGACCAGTCCTATTCCCCCACTGAGGTGTATGTTCAAACTTGGCACGGTTATACTGCTCATATCATGCATATGGTGTCTTGTATTGCATAGTTTAGACATAATATACACAATATTCAACACCATGTTCTTAGTTCAGACATCATATCGAATGCCCTCTGTTTAGCATATACATCACATATGTGAATTAAATGATGCGATCCTAATTACTTAGATACCATGTAGGTGAATTATGTCATGCGATCATGTTTAGTTATTCATCATATCTTTGAATTATGTTATGCTATGCTATCCAGTTTAGATAGACATCATATATGTGAAATTATGTCATGCTATCCGTTTTAGTTAAACAATATACATGTCAACTATTTCATGCCTTTTTTCCACACTATCTATTGCATCTGTCTCTCATACAATGTCTGTACATTCAACTATGTTTCCTGTTTATCAGCCATTTGAATTGGAGCGGGTGATGCTAGTATCCAGCGGACTAAAAACATGGTCTTCAAATAAAACAGTGCTACCTCTTGGTGGAGATAGCACCCCGGTTGTACATGCACAAGAACCAGCCCTACCACACATAACCCAAACTCTCGCAGATTGTACCCCTACTGCGATGGACAGAGAACCAGCTTCACCCAATCTAACCCCAACCCCAGCAGATAGTAGCCCAGTTCCTGTTGACACAGCACCATCTCCACCACAAAGCTCCCAAACAAGAGCAGTTAGTAAGGCAGCTCCAGTGCCCAAAGGGCCAGTACTACCACAGCGAACCCCAACTCCACCAGTTAGTATGTCTATTCCTCTGGAGGAAGCACAACCAACTAGTCGTAGTTTAGCAGCTATCGCATTTGATGTTGTTAAATCGTATGTGCGTATCTTCCCATCTTGGAAATATTATACTGAAGATGAAGGAAAATGCCAGTTTCAAGTGTTTGTCTAGGAGTTATGTGTAAGTAATGTTATTCATGGAAATTACTTTGCTTTATCCCATACATCCTACCTCCATGATGGTTATAATACAGCAACTTTTCCCATTTTTCTCTATAGAGAAGGACCAATTTGGAAACTCAGGATGAGGTAACCTGTGCTAATACCTCTGCTATCTTCAAGAATGCTTGGTGGCATTATCGGAATTACCTGAAGAAAACGTACTTCACCGGCAAAGAAACTCATCAAATTCCCTTACGTTCTCCTGAGACACATTTACTAGACGATGACTGGGAACGCCTTGTTCTATACTGGTCCCGATCCAAGAATGTGGTAAGGTCTATGAGCTCATTTTCTATTTTTAAGTACTATATTCTTGTGTCTTACTGTACTCTGTTCATGTAGAACAAGTGCCTAAACCTGAAGAACAAATGTTCTAATTTAAGATTCCATTGCTATCATAGTTCAAAAAAGCGCTAGGCGTTAATTGTGCGTTTTGTCACCGCCTTGCGCTTTACTGACCAAAGCGCATGCTTATGTGCAGTTATGCATATATTAAGCGTAGTTATGCGCAATGCGTTTTGCCAATGCCTAGAGCCTAGGCGCGCCTTTTTTAACTATGATTGCTATCGTGCATACTACTTTGCTCTTGTATCACTGTATTTACTCATACAAACTTATTTTTAAATTGAAGGATCCAATCAAAACTCCAATGGCACAGCAGGTATGTTCACGCATGTTTCTTTAACAGGTTTGCTCTTATCAATAGCTCTGTTGATTTCAATTTCAATTGTGTATACAGTTGACTTCTCATATCATGCATATTACTAGCATCACAACAGAGCCAATAGTGTTGTTTTACATGTGGACCCGTGGTACCCATCTGAAATCTTGTTGTGCCGTGTAGTTTCCCACGCTTTGTATTCTTTCACTGCTGCTTTGCTTTGAACTGATATGATTTGAACCGTGTCTCTATTTTGATTTGGCAAGACAATGAAGTGACCATAGAACATAGATATATGTTTGTTTGATGCTTTTATTATGTACTAGTACTTGGCAATAGAAGAATTGGTAGTTTAATCCTGTCCACCTTACTAATGAACTGGTTCACCGAAATGAGTTTCATATACTAGTACATGCTAAACCTGTTATGTGTCTGCTTGTTTCCTCTTTTAGAATGCTGACAGAATATTGGGGAAGAGTGCCTTATTAAGCAATGGTAAAGGAAGTAATGCAGATAAGGTTCAGGATAGTGACACATCCTTGTTGGTCTCCAACAAAGCTGATAAAACAGCTAAGGAAGACTATCTTGAAGACAGTGAGACAACCCCAAAGTCATGTCTTGGTTTAGTGTTCGAGTTACTGACCACTACCGCTTGCACAAGCTATTCAAACTCACTGTCTGAATCAATTCGGTTTCTTGAGTCTCAACTACAAGCTGAAAGACATCGATCAGCTGTGCTGCGACAAGAAGCGGAAGGACTGCGGAAGTCCCTGGAGCATTCAGATGCATACTTTCTGGTGCAACAGCAAGTGTTGGAGGATTTTAGCACCAAACAGGACAAAGCTAATAAGTTTGCTAAGCTTATTGCCAGCATGGTGGATACCCAGGATAATGTTTCTTGAGCTCTTTTGAAGTTGTTTTAGTTATGCTCTTGTTTTGTTGACGCATTTATTTCCACTGGTGACCAATTTTGACGGCCATTGTATGTAATATGCTGCTTTGTTCCCTATATTTGCACTGGTGGCGAACTTTGATGCCCAGTGGATGTAATAGAGATAATAGGCTAGCGTTAATTGCTTGCTTATTTATTTCCTCATTGTCTTGTTTAGTTGTTTGCTTGTAGTCACTGCAGTTCTTTTTCTGTGTTTTTCTAGTGGCCATAATAGCCTATTTTTGGTAACTAGGCCAAAATAATCATGGCAGCACACGGACTGTTGTAACCATGGGCCTCCTGCGGGTCGTATGATCCATGGGCCTTCTACGGGCGTAGGATCCATTGGCCTTCTGTACGGGCCATAGGATCCATGGGCCTTCTACGGGTCGTAGGGTCCATGGGACTTCTACGGGCCGTAGGATCCATGGGCCTTCTACGGGGCGTATCATCATTTCGCCAATCATGGGATGTACTATTCGTGGACCATAACGGGTCGTTAATAGTCCGTATTTGATAACTATATGAAAACAGCCCAACGGGTGTTTTTGACATGAAAACGGCCCAACGTATTAACGGTCCACAGACAGGCTGACTGTAACAACGGGCTTAATTTGGCCCACAAGCAGAAAATGACAGTAACGGGCCGTAAGTAACCGAATGCTGCAAATGAGCCCAAGAATAAATGGGCCCCGAGAAGGCCGAAAGATAACTTGGGATGGAAATGGCCCAGTGGAATAATGGGCCATTAATGGGTATAAAGTGATACATTGTTCATTACGGGCCAGTTTCACCACGGGCCGTTAATGGGACAAGAGTTACAAAGGGCCTCATATGGGCCGAAAGAAGTCATAGGACACACATGGGCTGGAAGTTAAAACGGGTTGGAATCATATTGGACGGCCCAGATGACGCTACTGGGCCTAATTCGGATAGGGCATAACGGGCCCTAGGTTAGCGGGTTGTAAATGGGCTATATGCGGACATGTCATTAACAGGCTTTCCATGGGCCGGCCCGCCACCTTTTGACCAAGTCAAATAGGCCGGCCTTTTCACAAGAATGGGCCTCTGTTGGGCTGTGCCACGTGTCGATGTATCATAGGCGCCTTAGGTCCAATGAGTGGATGACATCTGTCCCAACTGTGAGCCGACGCGTGTTTCCTCCAGCCAATGATGATTTTACACGTGGAAAATCCCCATTGGTCGGGGCTGTTAACGGGTTATCGGATCCAAAACTAGACCCAATAGCTTAACGGCGTTCCGTTACAGTGGATGCCACATGTCGGTCACCCTTGACGAAAGCACTTCTGTGACGCGCGATTTATCGTCATGGAAGTGGACACTTCCGTGATGATAATTTTGGTAATGTCATGGAACACTTCTACGACAGCACGGGTATGACTATCTTGATTCTGTCATAAAATCATCATGGATGTACATGCATGACAGAAAATGCGACCTACTGTGACAAACACGTATCATCATGGAAGTATATTTCTTTTGTAGTGAGCATAGTTCTATTTGCTGAGTCACTTGGGATTTATATTTGTTGATCACTATGAAAAATCTAAAGGATGATAGAACCAAGATCGTTCCCTCTAGGACGAGGGGAGGTAAGGAACTGTTATCTAGCTCTGCACTTGATTCACCTTCCGTTTTAAGTAAGATTGCGATACCGCCACCTGCTATTAATTCTGATATGTCGCAAGTAATTGATGATGCTACTTCTGTTATGAATTATGCTAGTACTTTGCTTGATGAAATTGTGCCACTAGGAGAATTTCTTAATGAACAACTTGCTAAAGCTAAAGAATTAGAGAATGCTGAAACTGAGGAAATTACTGAAACTAATGAAATTATTTAAACTAAAAATTATGAAACACCCATTTTACTTAGCTCTCCTAGATATGAACTGCCTAAGATACCCGAGGGTTATGTTATGGATGGAGAGATAGCTAGGGAATTTCTCGCTTGCAATGATAGAGATGATCTTAAGAAATTACTATGTAAGCTGAAAGAAAAAACTTTGAATGCTAGAATGAAATATGATCCTAAGTTTGCTACTTCACCTATCTTTGTTACTGATAAGGATATGAATTATCTGTCAATCCTGAGTTGATTACTTTGGTTGAATCCAATCCTTTCCATGGTTATGAAACTAATATTGTTGTGGCACATCTTACTAAGTTGAATGATATAACCACCCTATTTTCTCATGAGGAAAAAATTCGCTACTACTATATCCTCAAGTTATTTGCTTTCTCACTAAAGGGTGATGCTAAGATATGGTTTCTCTTGCTCCTGGTTGTTTGCCTAGTCTCTAGGATATGATATATTACTTCTCTGAAAAATATTTTCCCGCTCATAAGAAACATGCTGCCTTATAGGAAATATTTAACTTTGTGTAAATTGAAGAAGACAATCTCCCTCAAGCTTGGGTAGGCTTCTCCAATTACTGAATGCTTTGCCTGATCATCTCTTAAGAAAAATGAAATAATTGATATCTTTTATAATGGACTAACCGATGCTTCTAGGGACTACCAAGATAGTTATGTTGGTTGTGTTTTCATGGAACAAACTATTGAACAAGCTGAAAAACTATTGAATAACATATTGAAGAATGATAATGATTGGACACTTCCTGAACCACCGCCTAAACCAACTCTGAAGAAGAGGGGTTTGCAATTTGAGCTAAAACTGCATGTGGAAGCGCGCTCCTGCTACAGCAATCAAATAGGTTGCATTGTACGGGCGTGCGCCACCATCAAAGATGAGAAACTAAAGAAGAGGCCAAATATGAAGCACTCCCTCCTAATCAACTCCGAAGAAGAGGAGTTTTCCTATCATATTAATTACTGCACTAGGTTCAATTTGTGATGTTTGCAAGACAAATTAATTTTCATATGGCGGCAAAATGACAACATATAATGCAATCTAGACTTTTCACTGATCATACCACAGATAAGCTGAAAAGGCAGGCAATGAAAAGAACTGGTTGGCTTATTATCTGGAGGTTATATTCAGAGGTGCTTATTTTCTTAGGATAACTCGAAATAATTGTCCCTAAGAAACTTGGCCAATAGCACTGACATACAAATAACATGTCACAATGATTGCAATGGAGGCCCAGTTCTTTTGTCAGATTCTCCCAGAATCCGACCCCTACCCAGATTCTCCCAGAATCTTTGAGCCCCATTTGTTTTACAATCCTATCTAGTTAGGGTCTACTTAGTTAGGATTATAAAACAAATGGGGGTCAAAGATTCTAGGGGAAGCTAGAGAGGTGCAGATTCTAGGAGAATCCTGCAAAAGAACTGGGCTGGAGTGACCTACCATAGCACACTGTATATGCTCATAGCCGCCTCTCCTTTTTTGCGATGTTCCATGAAATTGCCACATACAACTTGTACTAAGAAATCTTGTACTTTTTTCATTGCGGCACCCCATCTGCAAGTTGACACGGCTAATTTGAGATATCTCTACATGATAATACATTGCATATCCCTTGCACATATTTAAACCACCAACTAACGATTGTGTGCGTAGCGTAAACTAGCCATGACTTTGTGTACTGGACTAGCAGGCACTCTAAGGGAGCCTAATGTAGTTCACTGGAATTCCTACATGCCACCTACAATTTTGTGTAATGTACTACCTCTATTCCTAAATATATATCTTTGTAGAGATTTCAGTATGAACCACATACATATGTAGATAGATGCATTTTCAGTGTAGATTTACTCATTTTGCCCTGTATGTAGTATATAGTGGAATCTCTAGAAAGACTTATGTTTAGGAATGGAGGGAGTATCATGTATGACATCTACATCTCTAATTTGGTAGTCAGTAGTTGTCACGCCCAATATGCGACCCTATCCTAAAGAACTCGAAGGTCCCACCAAGGATAGAAGCGCATATTGGAGACACTTTTACAAGGTGGATATCATTACATCGTACCATTACATAATAGTTGGCGATACATACAAGAGGCATACAATGCCACATGAATACAACAACATCATACATAAGGGCAACATCCGACTATGGATGAGAACACAAACGGAAACTCAAATGACATCCACCCTGCTAGCCTAGGCTGCCGACCTGGAACCTATCCCCTGATCGAAGAAGAAGTAGAAGAAGAACTCCAAAACAAGTAAACATCGCTCTCGCGTAATGATCATCGCATTACCTGCACCTGCAACTGTTGCTGTAGTAATCTGTGAGCCACGAGGACTCAGCAATCCCATTACCATGGGTATCAAGACTAGCAAAGATTAATGGGTAAGGAAAGGATAGTGGTGAGGTTGCAGTAGCAACTAAGCATGATATGGTGTCTAACTTACGAATACAAGAATTAAGACGAGAAGCTACGCAAATGGTCGCAAACTAGTAATGATCAAGAAGTGATCCTGAAACAACTTACGTCCAAACATAACCCAAGCCGTGTTCACTTCCCAGACTCCGCCGAGAAGAGACCATCACGACTACACATGCGGTTGGCGCATTTTAATTAAGTCAACTGTCAAGTTCTCTACAACCGGATATTAACAAATTCCCATCTGCCACATTACTGCGGGCATGGCTCTCGAAAGTTTATACCCTGCAGGGGTGTCCCAACTTAGCCCATTATAAGCTCTCACGGCCAACAAAAGGATATTCCTTCTCCCGGGAAGACCTGATTAGTCTCGGAATCCCGGTTACAAGACATTTCGGCAGTGGTAAAACAAGACCAGCAAGACCGCCCGAATGTGCTGACAAATCCCGATAGGAGCTGCACGTATCTCGTTCTCAGGGCACAACGGACGAGTCAAGCTACGAGTAAAGCCAGCCCTCGAGTTTCCCCGAGGTGGCCCCGCAGGTTGCTCGGTTCGGACCAACACTCAGAGGAGCACTGGCCGGGGGGGGGGGGGTTAAAATAAAGATGACCCTCGGGGCTGTAGACTCCAAGGGAGGGTTATAGGTTGTTAGGCAAATGGAAAACCAATGTTGGGCCTTGCTGGAGGAGTTTTATTCAAAGCGAATTGTCAAGGGGTTCCCATAAACCCAGCCGCGTAAGGAACGCAAAATCAAGGAACATAACACCGGTATGACGAAAACTAAGGCGGCAAGAGTGGAACAAAACACCAGGCATAAGGCCGAGCCTTCCACCCTTTACCGGGTATATAGATGCATTAATTAAATAAAAGATATTGTGATATCCCAAAATGATCATGTTCCAACATGGAGCAATCTTCAACTTCACCTGCAACTAACAACGCTATAAGAGGGACTGAGCAAAAGCGGTAACATAGCCAAATAACGGTTTTCTAGGAAGGGTGAAAAGGTTAGAGGCTGACATGGCAATTTGGGAGGCTTGATAAACAAGTGATAGGTAGCACATCATAGCGATAGAACGAAGCAACTAGCATAGCAATGATAGTAGTGAGATCCAGGGTAATGGTCATATTGCCTGAAATCCCGCTAGGAAGAAGAACGAGTCCATGAAGAAGACGAACGGATGAAGACAAACCAAGCGTAGACGAACGAATCCTCACGATCGCAACGAAACAGGAACTATCGAGAAGAAGCACAACCGAAAAGAAGCAAACAACGCGGTAAACACACAACACATAAACATGGCATGATGCACAACCTAGCATGATGCCTGACAAAGGCTATATGATGCTACTCATGGCAAGAGATGATGCATACAAGAACAACACATCAAAGCAAGTTTAAATGAGGCCAGAAACAACATATAGCAAATCTGGTAAGTCCTCATATGCTAATTTCGAAATTGTTCTAGATCTGAATAAACCTTAGGTTCAATTTTTTATACAGAAAGTTAAGATACACCAAGATGATCTACACGAAATTCTAGTCAAGTTACGTATAAAGTTCATTTAATTTGGAGCTACGGCCTAGAAGATATGAGCAAAACAAGTTAAGCATGGCATTGATGCAAAATGCATTCAAACATCAAGTGAACACTCTCCAAACAAGGATTCAACATGACATGATGAAACTACATGCAATTCTAAGCAAGTTTCATATAGAGCATGCTCAAAACTGAGCAACGGTGCAACACATACACTCCAAACAAGATATAACAATCTGCCCAAAACAGCAAGTAGGCACTTTGTAATCATCAAAACAACTTGCTACAGGAATCATAAGAGCACAAACTTGACATGCACATCATGTACAGATAACATACTACAAATATCATTAAGGTTCAGTTTCATAGGCATCAAGACTAAACCAATGTGATCAATACAAAATGTAACTTTATAACACAGGAGCATATACGTGAGCAGAGTTAATATGATGGCAACTTGAGAGCAATAAAAAGACAAGCTACAACAATTAAACATAGCAACCAAGTGCATGGAATCAAAGTACACATAACAAAGATAAAATAACATCATGGCATCATATACATATGGCTCATGGATTAGTGGGAAACAACATGACAAGATTGAATATTTAAACAGTTTCAGCAAGTGTAAAACAGCAACATTATGATGGCATGTTTGCAAGCATGGAACAGAGGCATATGATAAACAAAATTAACAACCATGGCATATGAGCAGAGTAATCATAGCATACTTCAAAACATGTAATTGGAGCATCCCCAAAAGAGGCATATGTTAGTTAATATCAAGCTCACAACAAGGCATCATGAAGTTAACAGAAATCTGGAACAATATATAGGCATGTTCATGGCAATGAAAACATATTCTACAGGACATATATGAGGCATCAAAAAGCATGGCATAATTATTGTCCTAAAACATGTAGACATGATGCTCAAAATAAAATCACACAGAAATATATGAAAATGACAAATAGGCAAGTTACAGCAGTTTTCAGCAGTTAATAGCAACATGCACTTTTGCAACAGGGATTAAGATATCAAGGTGCACCTAACATGAATGCAAAGCATACCAACATGTAGAGCATGAAGATCAGAATCTGTGCATGTCAATATCATCATCATAGGATCAACAGGGCCAAAGTTATAGCACTCACAAGATGCATACATGATGTAAACAATCAGCAGATTCCAGCAGTTTATATCACATAGCAGTTTTGCAACAAAGATTAAGACACTAATATTAATAGGAACATGAGTTCAAACTACTCCATCATGAAGAGCACTCTGAGATGAACATTTTGATATATTATACACGCAAAACGGAGCAACATGCACGAAATTACAAGCAATTCAAAGTGCATACATGAAGTTGAATCTACAGGGACTTAGCCAAAAATAGACCTCGCACAAACTGGACGGGGCGATCCTGGGACGAAGAGATCCGGAGTGGACGTGGGTGTTTGTATCCTGGGGCGGGTGGATCTCGTCCCACCCGCCGAATCCGACGACGAGGCGACTGGAGGACGGGGCGGCGCCGGAGGACGTCAGCGAGGTCGGGGAAGGCCAGATCCGGCCTGGCCCGATCAGATCCGCGGTGAGGCGGCAGAGCTGGTGGCGGCGGGCGCGACGGGCAGCGGCGCGGGGGGGCGCGAGGGAGGTGGCGCTTGGCGCCGAGGTAGCGGGGCGGCGCAAAGGCGACGAGCGCAGCGGGCGACGATAGCGCGCGGCCGGCGGCGGGGCACGGTGCGGGCGAGGCGGAGCGGGCAGCTCGGGCGCGGGCGCTCGGGCCGCAGCGGGTGAGCGGCGGCGGCGTCCGGGCGCAGGCGGGCCCGCGATGGGCCTCCAGGGCCGCGGCGGCGGGGTGGAGAGGCAGGGGTGATGTGGCGGCGTGCAGTTAGCTAAGGGCGGCGGCGGGGTGACATGGCGACGCCCGATTGGTAGGAGTGAGGTGGCTGCAGGCGGTGGACGCGTCCAGCAATGGCGCGGACACGTTCGGCGCGCGGAGGAAGGGGAAGGCTAGGGTTTCATCCACGAAAAATGGAGGGGGAGGACCTATTTATAGGTAGAGGGAGCTAGGAGAGTCCAAATGAGGTGTGGTTTTCGCCCACACGATCGTGATCCAAAGACGGAGAGCATGGAGGGGGGTTAGATGGGCTAAGGGGATGTTGTGAAGGGGTGTTGGGCTTCAAAGAGAGAGGGGTTTCGGTTAACTCGGTTAACCATTGGGGCATCAAACGGCCTCCAAATGGAACGAAATTTGACGGGTGGTCTACCGGTGATATACCAAGGCCACTTGGCAAATCTCGGCCCATTCCGAGAATGTTTTTCGGCGGCTCACAAAATAAGAACTGGGAGGTGCCGCGGGCGCGTTTGCGAGTGTGGTTGGGCTCAGAACGGACAACAGAGAGAACCGGGGGAACCCGAACGGATACAAGTTTTGAAAAACATGCAGATGAAAATCACATGATGATATGACAAGATGCAACACGCAAGTGAATGACATGGCAACAACAGCGAATAACTTGAAGACACCTGGCGCATCGGACTCGGGGCGTTACAGTAGTGGAAATCATTGTCTGCACAAATGGATTACTGGTCGAAAATCCTAGCAAAGCACGCTGGCAGGCACACAACAATACAAGAGAGAGATGCACTTACAAGATCATAGCAATGCCTCAGTCCAGGATCTTGGTTGGCCAAGCTTTTAGATCTAGAAGAAACATCATCCTTGTAGTTTTTTCTAGCTGCATAACATGTAATAGCGGCCTGTTAGTATATTTGAAGTACATCGGGCAGGTGATGCTGGACGGGTTTAAAGGTGACAAGCACCTAGGCCGCGATGGGTGCTTGGCATCTTGCCTGACGGTGGGAGTGAGGTTAGAAACGAAAAGGTGATGACGCTGCACTGGTTGTCGGTGTCCGGTAAGGAGATCTAGAACTGTGGAGTAGGGTGTTTGTGGAGCGGCTCCGATACCCGTTGAATTCATATATGAATATTACATATACTTACTTCATAATAGAACCTTAAATCATACAAGACTAATGAATTTGAATGCAAAATTAACAATGGTGCATGTACATGATAATTATAGTGGTTGTTTGAAGAATCATCACTGTAACTTTGGCATGCACAATTGAAAAGTACTATTTGGGAAAAAAATGAGATATGTGAGTGTCCAGTCTTTATAGTGTTGAATTGATATTGCATATTTGGCCAAGATACAAAGTAGATATTGATTTATGTTCAAGCGATGCACGTCCACGATCGCTAGATAGTGGTATGTGAATGAATTGTGCAATCTCTCTCACACGCATATACATCTCATTTCTCCGTGTGCATCGGAATCACACACATGCACTTTGTGTATTTATCTCCCTTCGTCAAGGTTAGAATTTATCTTTATACCCCATCCTACAAGTCTCTCGCACAAAAACACACACGCTCTCTCTATCGAACACGGCCACCCCTTTAATTCTGCCCACCCACCGCCACTAATGTCTCAAAGTATAACTTGTCTCGCACACATATGCGTAAGGTTAACTTGAGTCCCGGAACCATATGAATACATACAATGGGATTCCAGCAGAGCACCTTCTGTTTTGAGATTTCACTCACACACACACAGAGAGAGAGAGAGAGAGAGAGAGAGAGAGAGACAGACACACACACACACACAGAGGACATTGTTTCTCTCTTCATTTTTATCCGGGACTTGCATGCACATCGCTCGTTTATCTCTGTCATGCTTTAAGTATGCCTCGCACACATGCTATCTACCCCCCCCCCCACACACACACACCCACCCACACACCCACTTCCCGACACCGAAGGAGTAGGGTGACACCTCGATCTTGATACTGATCTATCTATTGGCTTCTCTTTCAAAGACACACACACACACACACTTCCCGACACTGAAGGAGTAGGGTGACACCTCGATCTGGATACTAATCTATCTACTGGCTTATCTCTCAAACACACACACACACACACACACTCGCTAGTTGTACCTCTGTGCCTACCGTGCGCACACTCTCGATACGTCTTTCTCTCCCTCCCTCCTCCCCCCCCAACAATGACAGCAGAAGGGTGACAACTCGATCTTGATCTTAATCGATCAATTGGCTTCTCTCTCAAACACACACACACACACACGCGCGCGCGCTCGCGCGCGTGCGCGTGCTAGTTGTGTCTCTATGCCTCGCTCACACACACTCGATATGTCTTTCTCTCCATTGCACCCTCGATATGTAGACTTCTCTCGCGCGCACAACTGTAGTGACGATGACACTGAACCCAGTGTGCCACCCTGTTTTCTCTTAATTAACAAGGCAACCTTTTCTTTGTTACTACTAGTGAATTTGAGATCATTCGGCGCAGACATGAAATATATCACTTCAACCGAATTATTGCAGTAACTATTTTAAAAGAAACTAGCAAGATGCTCATGAGTTGCACGGAACATCAACATGCATTTGTATGAGTAGTTTATCTTGTGAGAGAAAAGGATGAATGACAGAAGGCCTTATTTGTAAATCTGGAAAGGGGTGTGGGTATCATTTTGCAAAATTGCCATAGTTTCCTTCCTACCCGCAAGACATAAATCGGACGGCCTATTTTGCAGGATGGCAGGCACACCATCATCATCAACTCTATTTTTTATAATAGTATACTAGCAAGATGCCCGTGCGTTGCACAGAACATCAAGATGCATTTGTATGAGTAGTTTATCTTGTGAGAGAAAAGTATGAACGAGGGAAGGCCTTATTTACAAATTTGGAGAGGGGTGTGGGTATCTTTTTGCAAAATTGCCATAGTTTCATTCCTATCCATCAGATATAAATCAGACGGCCTATATTGTGGGATGGCAGGCACACCATCATCACCAATTCTGTTTTTTATAAGAGTGTGTATATATATAGATATCTTTACTCCTATAAAAGACTGCAGTTGGTGATGATGGTGTGTCTGCCATCCGCCATTTCTGACCATTAGATCTGCTCCAGTTTACACAAAACCGCTCAGTATCTTGAAACCAACCACATTCCTCCCTTACCTCATCAAAACAGCCCAAAGAATATATTTGGAGTGAAACATAAGATATTTTTAGTGATATGTATATCAAAACAAAATTGTTTTCTTTCAAATTTGTGAATATGTATTATTCTACTTTGGATCCATTGCAAGGGACGGGCACATTGCTATAGAGATATATCTCTTGTATCGTCCACAATGAACATCTGGCGTATTGGTCCGGGCCGGATGCTCGCAACGCGATGACCTGAGTTCAAATTATGTCCTAAAATTTAGTTCTTTTTATGTTTTCTAATATATACTTCTTTCGCTACTAGACTGACAGTGGAACCCACAAAGTACTTAGAATACAAGATTAAGGATGGATTTGTTTCTTTTTAACTTTCTGCATGAATCTGTAGCCAGCCTGCAAGTCATGTACACTGTACTGACAGTGGAACCCATAGAGTAATACAAGATTAAGGATGCAATTAACTTTTTATAGAGGGAGAATCATACACGCAATTAACTCAAATGGATTGGATGTGACTCTATTGTTCTCCAACAGCAACCGACATATTTCCTCCCGCTTCCTTCCGCGGAGGACGACATCCAATGCCAGCGGCATACATTTTCACAACTCTAACCAACCAGAGGAAATTCATGCAAACACAGACTGATTTCATATAAGCATGAAGGATTTTGTATAAAAAAGCAGGATCTTCATATAAACATCATGGATTTCATTACATTTACATGAACTAAGTGGTGCTAATCCGGCTCTGGAGGTATAATAATTAATACCTAATCTAAATGAACCACCAGCGGATCCCTTTGTCTTCCTCATGTCCGGCGGACACTTCGGAATCGACGAAGGTCCTCGCAAGAGACGAAGCAGCCAAGAAACCACAGTCATTGCCTCGTCGGTGGCCTTCATGGGACCCAAGCGGCGGCAGCCTCCCGTGTTCTGCTTCTCCTTGATGATGACGGCGGACACGAAGAAGCTGGCCACCGACTCGTCACTCTCCGCGCACCCGGCTTCTATCTCTGCCTGCATGGCGCCGATACGTCTCCAACATATCTATAATTTTTTTATTGTTCCATGCTATTGTATTATTTGTTTTGGATGTTTTATATGCATTAATATGCTATTTTATATTGTTTTTGGGACTAACCTATTAACCTAGAGCCCAGTGCAAATTTCTGTTTTTCCTTGTTTTTGAGTTTCACAAAAAAGGAATACTAAACGGAGTCGAAACAGAATAAAACTTTACAATGATTTTTCTTGGACAAGAAGACACCCAGGAGACTTGGAGTTCATGTCAGAAGAGCCACGAGGCGGCGGCAAGGGTGGAGGACGCGCCCAGGGGGTAGGGTGCGTCCCTACCTTATGGGCCGCTCGGTGACCCCCTGACCGAGATCTTCCTCCTATATATTCACATATATTCCCAAACCCTCACAAGCATCTACGAAAACACTTTTCCACCGCCGCAACCTTCTGTTCCCGTGAGACCCCATCTTGGGGCCAGCCGAAGGGGGATTCGATCACGGAGGGCATCTACATCAACTCTATTGCCCCTTCGATGAAGCATGAGTAGTCCACTTCAGACCTACGGGTTCATAGCTAGTAGCTAGATGGCTTCTTCTCTCTCTCTTTGATTCTCAATACCATGTTCTCCTCGATGTTCTTGGAGATCTATCCGATGTAATACTCTTTTGTGGTGTGTTTGTCGAGATCTGGTGAATTGTGGATTTATGATCAGCTTATCTATGAATATTATTTGAATCTCCTCTGAATTCTTATATGCATGATTTGGTATCTTTGTATTTCTCTTCGAATTATCGGTTTGGTTTGGCCAACTAGATTGGTATTTCTTGCAATGGGAGAGGTGCTTAGCTTTGGGTTCAATCTCGCGTGATTTCACCCAGTGACGAAGTAGAGGTAGCGAGACCTGTATTGCATTGTTGCCATCAAGGATAAAAAGATGGGGTTTTCATCATATTGCTTGAGTTAATTCCTCTACATCATGTCATCTTACTTAATGCATTACTCGGTTCTTATGAACTTAATACTCTAGATACAGGTAGGAGTCGGTCGATGTGTGGAGTAATAGTAGTAGATGCAGAATTGTTTCGGTCTACTTGACACGGATGTGATGCCTATATTGCATATTCATTGCCTTACAAATAGTCATAACTTTGCGCTTTTCTATCAGTTGCTCGACAGTGATTTGTTCATCCACCGTATTATTTGCCTTCATGAGAGAAGCCTCTAGTGAAACATTTGGCCCCCGGGTCTATTTTCCATCATATTAGTTTCTGATTTACTATTTTGCAATCTTTTATTTCAGATCTATAAACCAAAAAACCCAAAAATATTTGATCTTTTGTTTAGTTTTATGTATCTCTATCCGATCTCACCTTTGCAAGTGACCGTGAAGGGATTGACAACCCCTTTATCGCGTTGGGTGCAAGTGTTTGATTGTTTGTGTAGGTACATCTATTGGGGACTTGCGTGTTTCTCCTACTGGATTGATACCTTGGTTCTTAACTAAGGTAAATACTTATCTCTACTGTGCTGCATCACCCTTTCCTCTTCAAGGGAAAAACCAATGCAAGCTCAAGAAGTAGCAGGAAGGATTTCTGGCGCGTTGCCGGGGAGATCTACGCCAAGTCAAGATCTACATCAAGCCTACCAAGTACCCATCATAAAACTCTCATCTCTTGCATTACATTATTTGCCATTTGCCTCTCGTTTTCCTCTCCCCCACTTCTAAAACGATTTTCAAAAAGATTTGCCTTTTTCACCTTCTTTCATTCGTATTTTTGTTTGCCCTTATGTCTTACTTGGTTTGTTTGCTCGTTTGCTTGGTATAATTGTGTGTTTATTGAAAATCAGAAGCAAATATTTTATGGATCCTCATCCACTTGCTAATATTTTTAAAAGATCCAACTATGATGAACCAATTGCTAGTGAGTTGAGTGCACTAGATTATCTTTACGATGTTTTGCTTGAAATTCATGAATCTAAAAATTGTGATGAAGTGCTTTATGAAGTGATTCATGATAGATCTTTGAATGAAAAGCATGATTGCAATGATGTTATTATAGATTATATTAATGTCAATTATGTTAATGATATGCAAAACCCCAAGCTTGGGAATACTAGTTTTGCTAGGTCCACTACTTGTTGCAATGATCATGATTGGGGTGATTCTTCGTATGATCTTCAAAATTTATTTAAGCCCCATGATGAATATGAGATTGATAATAATGTTTGCATTAATATTGAAAGTGGGTTTGGAAGAGTGTCAACTTTAGATACCACATATTTGGAGAATGTTCAGTCTTATGAAATTTTTGATAAAAGTGGGATGGAGAGGTCATGACTTTAGTTAATGTTGATCCCACTATTTTGGAAGAGTGTCAACTTCGCATGCATGTGGATCGTGTTGACAATATGTTATGTGATAGCTATATTGTTGAATTTGCTTATGATCCTACATGAAATTATTATGAGAGAGAGGAAAATATGGTTGTAGAAATGTTCATGTTACTAAATTATCTCTCGTTTTGTTGAGATTGTCAATGTTTTATTCCTCTCCTTTGCATATGCTAGATATTTCTTTTCTTGATAATTTGTTTGTTTATAAAATCCCTATGCATAGGAAGTATGTTAGACTTAAGTGTGTTTGTCACATGTTTTATGATGCTCTCTTTGTGCTTCAATTCTTGTCTTACATATGAGCATCATCGATGCTCAATGCCTAGCTAAAAAGGCTTTAAAGAAAAGCGCTTGTTGGGAGATAACCCAAAATTTATCCTTGCTGTTTTTGAATAAGTAATTCATCTAGCCTCTGGTTAGATGTGTTTTTGTGTTTTAGTTAGTGTTTGTACCAAGTAAGACCATTGGGATGGCTTACGGTGATAGTTGATTTGATTTTGCCGAAAAACAGAAACTTTTGTTCCCGGAAAAATAATTTTCACAATTCACAGAAGAGTGCTTTTAATCTGAATTTTTTACACAAGATTGACATACATTTCCCAGGTTTTCCTAATTTTTTAGAATTTTTGGAGTTACATAAGTATTTGAAGTTCTCTACTTACTACAGATTGTTCTGTTTTTGACAGATTATGTTTTCTATGTGTTGTTTGCTTATTTTGATGAATCTATGGGTAGTATCATGGGGTAGGAACCATGGAGAAGTTGGAATACAGTAGATATTACACCAATATAAATAATAATGAGTTCACAACAGTACCATAAAGTGGTGATTTGCTTTCTTATACTAACAAATCTCATAAGATTTTCTATTGAGTTTTGTGTTGTGAAGTTTTCAAGTTTCGGGTAAAGATTTGATGGACTATAGAATAAGGAGTGGAAAGAGCGTAAGGTTGGGGATGCCCAAGGAACCCCAAGGTAATATTCAAGGACAACCAGGAGCCTAAGCTTGGGGATGCCCCGAAGGCATCCCCTGTTTCGTCTTCATTTATCGGTCAACTTTACTTGAGGCTATATTTTTATTCACCACATGATATGTGTTTTGCTTGGAGCGTCTTGTATGATATGATTCTTTACTTTTTAGTTTGCCACAATCACCTTGTTGTACACTTGAGAGGGACACGCATGAATCGTGATTTATTAGAATACTCTATGTGCTTCACTTATATCTTTTGAGCTAGGAAATTTTGCTCTAGTGCTTCACTTATATCTTTTTAGAGCATGGCGGTGGCTTGATTTTATAGAAATTGTTGAACTCACATGATTCATTTATATTATTTTGATAGTATCTCTAAACAGCATGGTCATTTTCTTAGGTTATGAATTTAGTCCTAATATGACAGGCATCCAAGAGGGTATAATAGAAACTTTCATATAAGGTGCATTGAATACTATGAGAAGTTTGCTTCCTTATGGTTGTTTTGAGATATGAAGATGGTGATATTAGAGTCATGCTAGTGAGTAATTGTGGATTGGTAAGAATACTTGTGTTAAAGTTTGTGACTCCCGTAGCATGCACGTATGGTGAACCGTTATGTAATGAAGTTGGAGCATGATTTCTTTGTTGATTGTCATCCTTTGTGTGGAGTTCGGGATCACGCGATGGTTAACTCCTACCAACCCTTCCCCTAGGAGCATGCGCATAGTACTTTGTTTTGATGACTAATAGATTTTTGCAATAAGTATGTGAGTTCTTTATGACTAATTTGAGTCCATGTATTATACGCACTCTCACCCTTTCACCATTGCTAGCCTCTCTAGTACCACGCAACTTTCACCGGTGCCATACACCCACCATATACCTTCCTCAAAACAGCCACCATACCTACCTATTATGGCATTTCCATAGCCATTCCGAGATATATTGTCATGAAACTTTCTGTTGTTTCATTTATTATCACACCATCATTGTCATATTGCTTTGCATGATCATGTAGTTGACATAGTATTTGTGGCAAAGACACCAGTTGTAATTTTCATACAAGTCACTCTTGAGCCATTACACATCCCTGTACACCGCCAGAGGCATTCATATAGAGTCATATTTTGTTCCAGTGTCGAGTTGTAATTCTTGAGTTGTAAGTAAATAAAAGTGTGATGATCTTCATTATTAGAGCATTGTCCCAGGTGAGTAAATCAAAACAAAAGAGGCCAAAGAAGCCCAAATAAAAAAAGGAGGCCAAAGAAGCCAATCAAAAAATGAGAGAAAGGAGAGAAGGGGCAATGTTACTATCTTTTTTCCACACTTGTGCATCAAAGTAGAACCATGGTCTTCATAAAAGAGAGTCTCCTATTTTGTCCCTTTCATATACTAGCGGGAATTTTTCATTATAGACACTGTTACAACGAGGTGCTATACAAACGGTTTTTAACCCCTTTCCGCGACGGTGTTCTGAACCGTCACCTAGTGAGTGACTGCGATATGGGGGTCCTTCCCACACGACCCAGAAACCGTTGGGGATATGCCCTCCTGGCACACACGCTTGGCAAAATGAGGTCGTGTGAGACTGGCGAACGATCAAATATGGTTATACGTACAGTAGTGCTAAAAATACAATTATACAGGAGAAATTGTTTCCGGTCGTAAGTACATCCCACACAGTCAGTCCCCACTAAACCTTTATGTTTGTATATACATCCCACACAGTCACTCCAAGGAAAATGTTTCCCTTCGCAGGTACATCACACACAATTTTCCCCGTTAAATCGTTTGTGATAGCGTTGCCATTGCACACGATATTAATAATTTTATTGTTTGCGTTATTGAATGCATCACACACAGTGCGTAGAATAAACTGTGTCAAAGGCTATCCATCACACACAGTTTTTATGTGGTTAATGTTTGCGCAAGGTGGCCTAACACAAATAGTTTTCAAGAGAATGTCGTGTGTGATTGTTCATTGATCCAACACGGTTTATTCCTAGAAACTGTGTGCGTTGACTGAGCTCATCACCCATGGTGTTTTCTCAATAATCGTTTGCAATAGAAAAACTCAATTAGCAGGCTAATTGCCCTATTATCTCTGTTGGAAAAGGCAATGCCTAGGAGGCGCTTAGGCATGCCTAGGCGCTAGGCAATGGCCAAACGCCTCGCCTGGGGCATAAATGGAGGTCTAGGCAGGTCAAGCAAGGAATTGCCTACGCGGGCAAGAAATCATGCCAGATACTGCACTAATATGCCAAATGTGTTATATTCCAATGGTAGTAGACGGTAATTAACTTATTTATATGCCCTAAACTAATATCAACACCCATATAATAATCACAAATACACTACCAGTAAAAACTATATTACCGCCTAGGCGGCGCCTAGGGCGCTTAGGCACCGCCTGGGCACTAGGCGAAGGCCAACCGCCTCGCTTACGCCTACCGCTTTTTCCAACCTTGCCTATTATTAATAATCCATTTATTAATCAAATTGACGTTCATATTAAGCACATAATGTATTTCATTTCTATATTAAGGAAGCAAGATTTCATAATTGAAATACATTAGAGTACAACATGATGTAGCTTTAGCACTCAGCTACCCCATTACACAACTGCACCAGCGCCAAGTTCCACATGCAACATCTAGATCCTTTCGAAATTAGCATCATAGGTGGTACATGGACAGATGCATCTCATCTGGAAAACTACTGAAGCGGAAGGTGAATATTGAGCCTTCATTCATGTTGAAGGTCTTTGCAACTTTAGGCTAGTGCCTATGCATGATTGATCATCCATCCTTCGTCCTCTTCAGGAACACTTCAATATTGAACTGTGAGTGTTGTATGAAAACCTTCCTTGCCTCCTGACCATAGAGGTGGTTTGAGAGGTAATCATCAGTGAACTGCTTTGGAAAGGCCTGAAAACAAGGATGTGCATAAATATCTTCTGTATATTTGTTGGGGTTATAACTATTGGGTATGACTCGCCCAGGAGGGGCCGGGTCATACTACTGGCGGTTCATAGTGAGAAGGCCCAAGAAGATGTTGAAGGTGGCGGTTCATGAAGCAAGCTTACTGAAGGCCCAAGACCCGGAGGAGACTTGAGGCCCACGGGCATAAACCGCCATATGTTTAACTTGTATGTTAAGGAAAGTTTAGTTCTGTCACTGAGCCAGACACGTTGTGTATGAGCCGGCCGGGACTCTGTAAGCCGCCGGGCATCAGCCTGTGTATATAAAGGGGTGACCCGGCGACAGGTTAGGGCAAGAAACAACAAGTCGAGAAGTAGGTCAAGTGTATTTGCTCCCTGGTAATCGAAACCCAAGCAATACAACCTAAAGCAGGAGTAAGCCTTTACCTCATTGTGAGGGGCCGAACCTGGGTAAAACTCTCTGTGTCATTTGTCCCAATTTAACCCCTTTAAGCTAACTACGTTGTGATGGCTCCACACGTAAGTCCTCATGCTAGGGCATCTGCCATGACAATTCCACGACAATTGGCACCCACCATGGGGCCAGCGCATGGTGGTTTCGAGTTCTTAAAGGGCAGTTTCGCAGGGCTCAAGTGATACGCTGTGGGCCAGATGACTAAGAGTCGTTGCGGCAAGCTCTACATCGATGACGTGGGCTGGGGCCCCGAGGCCGGCTCAATTGAGTATGGGTATCGCGTCCCCTTCGGCGGAATTCATGTCTTCATCGGCAAGATTGGTGAGTCGGAAGCTGAGCTGGACACCTGCACCGACATCGTCGAGATGGCTCAGCGCGTGTGACCCACTAAGGTTCAAACCACTCCGAAGCATGTCTTTGTTGGCTTTACTCAAGGAGTAGATCTAGAAGGAGGATCTGAGTCTGGTGGTGAGACGGCCGTCTATTCAGGCGATTAGTCCTCAACCAGTGAGACCAACTCTATGTATCAAGTTCAGGATGGTGGGCTTGGGGGCTGTTCCGATAGTGACAGTATTCCGTACCCCTACAAGCCGCCAAACCGGGTTACAATCTTCATCGCCGGTACACAGCCAGGGCAAAAATCTTCAACTACTGCAGCAATGATCTCTGGTTCAGCAACGACAGTGGCAGCTGGGGCAGGAGGCCCTGTGCACCCGCCGGCTCAAGTTTTATCTGAACTGTTGGATGCTCTAGCAACATTGTTGATGGCGGAGGTGACCCCGGTGAACCAAACGCAACATAACACGGACGTTGCAATGTTACGTGAAGAGATAGCTTAAGCAAAGGAGAATTTAAACACTGAGAACACCCGGATGGCGACGGAGCGAGCCGCTTTGGAGAGGGAGGCAAAATGGCTTCAAGCAGAAAATTTTCGCTTGAGCTTCGACCGGGACGCATCAAACGTTGTATTTAACAGAAGGCATGTGAGCCGTTTACCCCCGGTTTATGATGCGAGAAACCTTTTCAACATGCCTGGGGCAGGAACCAGTAACCCGCCTGTGGTGGATCGAACCGTTGAGGCGCCGGCGGATGGAGCACTAGTTCGCCACGTGCTACAGACCCCCCCCCACGTTTGAATTTGACCCCTCCTCAGCATGTTCCGACGCCCCCGAGTCATTATTCTAATCCTTCGGATAACATGATAGCTGCAGCTACTCGATTGGCGGCTCTCCCGGTTCAGGATGAGTCGCCAGCGGCGATGGAAATGCAGCAAGCTGGAGAACTTGTTCAAATGGCTATGGCTCAACAGGCGGCTTATTCATACAGTCGTGATCGGATTTATTCAACCCCATGTGCAAGCCGGAGTTATAGCAAACACATTGATAAGACGGTTGTATCAATAAGTGGGCGGCACCGCAATCAGCCTCGTAGGCCTGACCTGCCGCGTGTTGGTAATGATGCTCAGGATTTGGTGGACCAGGGCAAGGCGCGACGTGAGGCTGAGCTGGCGGCTCAACAGCAACCTCCTGTTTATCCGTCAGCATCCGTGGAGACAGGGGTGACGTCTAGAACCTTGGGCATGCCATGTTTAGTGCCTGCTCTATGCAATGAGCACTTGCCTAAGGATTTCAAGGGCCCCCGTAAGGTGCCTAACTACACGGCGGATCAACCCTTAGAGGCTTGGATTGAAATCTATGATATGGCTATGGAGATGTTGGATGTTAGTGATGCTGCATGTGCTAAGTATTTCACCATGATGTTGGATGGGCCGGCTCATACCAGGTTAAAAGGGCTACCGGCTAACTCCATCAGATCATGGGCAGAGTTGAAAGTGTGTTTTATCCAAAAAATTAAAGACACGTGCAAGCAGCCTATGTTGATTCTGGATTTGGATTCTTGTGTCCAAGGTGAAGGCGAGTCAACAACCAATTGGGTGCATCGGATCCCAGCTGTTATACACTCATCGGACAGTATCAATGCTGGTTCAACAATCCTGATGTTGGAGAAGAATTGTCGCTTCCTTCCCCTTAAGAAGAAATTGGGGTCTTAAGCGCAATTGTAATGATATGGGGGAGCTCATGGCGGCTCTCGTCAAATACGCCGACTCTGATAGCACTAAAGACCCTGAGTCTGATGAGGATAAAGCTGGTAAAGGGAAAAAGAGTGGCAATGCAAAGGGACAACATAACTCGGTGAGTCAAGGTGGCAATGGTAAGCGTAAGGTAGATGACGGTTTAGACTTTGTGGAGCCACAAACACGCAGAGTAATAACCAGCGACGTAAGGGGAAAACGCCAACGCCCTGGTTTGGAGGGCCGAAGTTCAACCTTGAGGCCATGATGAATCAGCCTTGCCCAAAGATCGTATCCTAGGATAAGTCGGCCAGTCATCTATGGAAGGATTGCTTCATCATGAGGGTGTATAGAAACTCTATTTTTTCCAGAATAATCATGGCCCGCATGGCGGTTTAGGATCCGATTCTCATGGACCTAGGTTCAGAGGTGGCGGCTCAAGTTCTGGTTCAGGGCCAAGGCAATCAAGGCGGTTTTAATCAGCAATCTGGTCAAGGGAATCAGCAGCAGCAGTCTGGTTATCAAAGTAATCCTAAGCAATTGAATAGTGGCCAGTATCATGTGTTCACCACAAGTCTGTGCAAATGAGATCAGAAGATCCATAAGCGGGTGGTGAACTCAGTTGAACCGGTAGTACCTCGTTATTTGAGGTGGTCTGAGCAGCCTATTGTATGGAGCTGTGAGGATCACCCGCCCTGGGTTGACAATCTAGGTCAGTTGGCATTGGTGGTTTCCCCTCAGGTAGGAGGATATAAGCTTACAAAGGTGCTCCTGGATGGGGGTAGTAGTATCAATATACTTTACTATGATACTTTTCGTCATATGAATTTGACTGACAAAGATCTTAAGACGTCTTCTACTGTTTTCCATGGGGTGGTGCCTAGTAAGTCGGCGTATCCAGTGGGTAAGATAACCCTGGAGGTAGCCTTTGGAGATGATCATGATTCCAGAGCTGAGAAAATGACCTTTGAGGTGGTCAAGATCAAAAGCCCGTATCACGCTTTGTTTGGGCGGCTGGCTTACGCCAAGTTCATGGCACGACCTTGTTAGGTTTACTTGCAGCTTAAAATGCCGGGTCATAAGGGCACCATCATGGTGCATGGTGATAGGAAGATTGCTCTGGATTATGAAAAGGGTGATGCCACGTATGCTGAGTCAGCCTGTGCCACTGAGGAGTTGAAGTTTTATAAAGATAATGTTGACCCGGCGTATATGACCCCCTTGAAGAACCCAACTATAGAGAATGACCCCCTGTTGAAGTTTAAGTCGGCAGATGACACTAAGTTCATCGATTTTGTGCCTGGCAACTCGTCCAAGCAGTTCAACATCAGTGCTAATATGGATCCAAAATAGGAAAGTGCACTTATCAAGTTCATCCCTGAGAACCGGGACATCTTTGCATGGAAACATTCTGACATGCCAGGTGATCGAGGGAACTCGCTGAGCACACTCTTAACATTGATCCAAAGTTTAAGTTGCTCAAGCAATTTCTTCGTCATTTCAATGAAGAGAGGCGCAATGCAATTGGTGAAGAAGTGGCCCAGCTCTTGGCTGCTGATACGTCTCCAACGTATCTACTTTTCCAAACACTTTTGCCCTTGTTTTGGACTCTAACTTGCATGATTTGAATGAAACTAACCCAGACTGACGCTGTTTTCAACAGAACTTCTATGATGTTGTTTTATGTGTAGAAAAGAAAAGTTCTCGGAATGTCCTGAAAATCCACGGAGCGACTTTTGGGAAAATATAAAAAATACTAGCGAAAGAATCAAGACCAGGGGGCCCACACCCTGTCCATGAGACAGGGGGGCGCGCCCCCTCCCCTGGGCGCGCCCCCCTATCTCGTGGTCCCCTGGACCTCCACCGACCTCAAATCCAACTCCATATATTCACATTCGGGAAGAAAAAATATCACAGAGAAAGTTTCATCGCATTTTATGACACGGAGCCGCCGCCAAGCCCTAATCTCTCTCGGGAGGGCTGATCTGGAGTCCGTTCGGGGCTCCGAAGAGGGGGATTCGTCGCCGTCGTCATCATCAACCATCCTCCATCACCAATTTCATGATGCTCACCGCCGTGCATGAGTAATTCCATCATAGGCTTGCTGGACGGTGATGGGTTGGATGAGATTTATCATGTAATCAAGTTAGTTTTGTTAGGGTTTGATCCCTAGTATCCACTATGTTCTGAGATTGATGTTGTTGTGACTTTGCTATGCTTAATGCTTGTCACTAGGGCCCGAGTGCCATGATTTCAGATCTGAATCTATTATGTTTTCATGAATATATGTGTGTTCTTGATCCTATCTTGCAAGTCTATAGTCACATATTATGTGTTATGATCCGACAACCCCGAAGTGACAATAATCGGGATACTTCTCGGTGATGGCCGTAGTTTGAGGAGTTCATGTATTCACTATGTGCTAATGCTTTGTTCCGGTTCTCTATTAAAAGGAGGCCTTAATATCCCTTAGTTTCTGCTAGGACCCCACTGCCATAGGAGGGTAGGACAAAAGATGTCATGCAAGTTCTTTTCCATAAGCACGTATAACTATTTACGGAATACATGCCTACATTACATTGATGAACTGGAGCTAGTTCTGTGTCACCCTATGTTATAGCTATTACATGAGGAATCGCATCTGGCATAATTATCCATCACTGATCCATTTCCTACGAGCTTTTCACATCTTGTGCTTCGCTGATTTACTTTTCCGTTGCTACTGTTACAACTACTACAAAACCCAAAAACATTACTTTTGCTACGTTAACTTTATTATCATACCACTTTTGCTACTAAATACTTTGCTGCAGATACTAAGTTATCCAGGTGTGGTTGAATTGACAACTCAACTGCTAATACTCAAGAATATTCTTTGGCTCCCCTTGTGTCGAATCAATAAATTTGGGTTGAATACTATACCCTCGAAAGCTGTTGCGGTCCCCTACACTTGTGGGTTATCAAGACTAATTTCTGGCGCCATTGCCGGGGAGCATAGCTCTATTCTCTGAGTCACTTGGGATTTATATCTATTGATCACTATGAAGAACTTGAAAGACGACAGAACTACGATTTTGCCCTCAACTACGAGGGGAGGTAAAGAACTGCCATCTAGCTCTGCACTAGATTCTCCTTCCGTTATTAGTAAGCTTGCGACACCTAAACCTGCTACTGCTATGAATTCTGATATGTCGCATGTTATTTATGATGCCACTTCTGCTATGCATGATACTTATGATGAAACTACTTCTGTGCGTGATACTACTTTGCCATTAGGTGAATTTCTTGATGAACAACTTGCTAGAGTTAGGGGGAATGAAATTATTGAAGATGCTATTATTGATGATAGTGATGATGAAAGTTCTCCCAATGATTATGAATTGCCTGTTGTATCTGAGGGTTATGTTATGAATGAAGAAGCTGCTAGAGCTATCTTTACTTGCAATGATAGATATGATCTTAAGAAATTATTAGCTAAATGGAAGCAGCAGTCTCTTAATGCTATAATGAAACCTGACCCTGCTTTTGCTACTTCACCTATCTGTGTTACTTATAAGGATTATGAATTCTCTGTTGATCCTGAAATTATTACTTTAGTAGAATCTGATCCTTTTTATGGCCTTGAATCTGAAACTGTTGTGGCACATCTTACCAAGTTGAATGATATAGCTACCCTGTTTACTCATGATGATAAATCTCGTTATTTTTATATCCTTAATATATTTCCATTCTCATTAAAGGGTGATGCTAAGACTTGGTATAATTCTCTTGCTCCTGGTTGTGTGCGTAGTCCCCAGGATATGATTTATTACTTCTCTGTTGAATATTTCCCTGCTCATAAGAAACAAGCTGCCTTGCGGGAAATATATAATTTTGTGCAAATCAAAGAAGAGAGTCTCCCACAAGCTTGGGGGAGGCTTCTCCGATTACTTAATGCTTTGCCTGATCATCCTCTTAAGAAAAATGAAATACTTGATATCTTTTATAATGGACTAACTGATGCTTCCAAGGACTACTTGGATAGTTGTGCTGGTTGTGTTTTCAGGGAAAGAACAGTCGACGAAGCTGAATTACTATTGAATAATATGTTGACTAATGAAAATAATTGGACTCTTCCTGAGCCAATTCTTGAGGCAATTCCTGAACCAATTGAGCCAACTCCTGAGCCTATTCCTAAACCCACTCCGAAGAACAGAGGTGTTTTATTTCTCAGTCCTGAAGATATGCAAGAGGCAAAGAAATCAATGAAAGAAAAAGGTATTAAAGCTGAAGATGTTAAGAATTTACCTTCTATTGAAGAAATACATGGTCTTAATATACCGCCTGTTGAAGAACCACATTGTCTTGATAACCCGACACAGGTAGTAAAGGTAAATTCTCTCTATAGATATGATAAAGTTGAAATCCCCTCTACTAAAATTCATAGCCCATGCTTAGATGAATTTGATGACTTTATGGCTAGACAAGAAAGTTTTAATGCTTATGTTGGTAGAGAGTTAAAGAATAATGCTTTCAAGGTAGGACGTGTGAGCGATAATATGGCTAGAGTTAAAGGTGAACTCAAACTCATTAGCAAATATACTTCTCTTGTTGCTACTCAAGCTGAGAAAGTACTTAAAGCTCAAAATGATTTGCTTGATGAATTAAATAATAAAAATGACTATGCTGTTAGAGTGGCTACTAGAACTGGTAGAATGACTCAGGAACCTTTGTATCTTGAAGGCCACTCTAAGAGAATCGAGCAAGATTCTTAGAGAAAAAATTTAGAGGCACCTAGTTCTTCTAAAAAGAAGAAAAAGAAAAACGATTGCATGCTTCTGGTGAACCTATTGTAGACACACCTGAGAATATTAATGATATTTCTATCTCTAATGTTGAAACACAACCAGGTGATGAACATGAACCTAGTGATAATGTTAATGATAATGTTCATGTTGATGCTCAACCTAGCAAAAACAATGAAGTAGAGATTGAACCTGCGGTTGATCTTGATAACCCACAATCAAAGAATCAACGTTATGATAAGAGAGATTTTGTTGCTAGGAAGCACGGTAGAGAAAGAGAACCATGGGTTCAGAAACCCATGCCCTTTCCTCCTAAACCATCCAAGTCAAAGGATGATGAGGATTTTGAGCGCTTTGCTGAAATGATTAGACCTATCTTCTTACGTATGCGCTTAACTGATATGCTTAAAGTAAATCCTTATGCTAAGTATATGAAGGATATCATTACAAACAAAAGAAAGATACCAGAAGCTGAAATTTCCACCATGCTTGCTAATTACACTTTTAAAGGTGGAATACCAAAGAAACTTGGAGATCCGGGGGTACCAACTATACCATGCTCCATTAAAAGAAATTATGTTAGAACTGCTTTATGTGATCTTGGAGCTGGTGTTAGTGTTATGCCTCTCTCTTTATATCGTGGACTTGAATTGAATAAGTTGACACCTACTGAAATATCTTTACAAATGGTTGATAAATAAACTGCTATACCTGTCGGTATTTGTGAGGATGTTCCTGTTGTGGTTGCAAATGTCACTATCTTAACGTACTTTATTATTCTTGATATTCCCGAGGACGATAGTATGTCGATTATCCTTGGTAGACCTTTTTTGAACACTGCATGGGTTGTTATTGATTGCAACAAAGGCAATGTCACTTTTCATGTTAATGGTAATGAGCATACGGTACACTTTCCGAGGAAACAATCTCAAGTTCATAGCATCAATTCTATTGGAAAAGTTCCAACTATTATTATTGGAGGTTTTGAATTTCCTCCCCCTACCGTCAAGAAAAAGTATGATATTCTTATTGTTGGGGACTTTCATATCCCCGTTGAGGTAACTTAGTGTTATTCCAAATTTCTTCAGTTCCGTGTTATTCGGGATGAGTTTGTTAACAAGACTTGATCAACCTTGTTAGTGGATTCATTTTGATGGTCATGAGATGGATGAAACTAGAAGGCACAACCTTCTGTACACATTTTTTACCTTCTGTTATTTGGAACAAATAAAGCAAAAATAGTATTATCTGTCTGTTTTCTGAATTATCCATGCATTAAAAAATATCGTGAAAATAAAAGTGCTCCAAATGCCCTGCAAATTTAGTATGATTTTTTATGGAATATTTGAGGATTTTAGGCACTGAAAACACTGCAGGAGGGGCAAGCACCAGGCCATGAGAGTGGAGGGCGCGCCCACCCCACCTGGGCGCGCCCCCTGTCTCGTGGGCCTCTGGTGGCCCCCCTCCGCTTATGCCAGCACCCACTCACTTGATCTTCTACCCAAAAAATCCCCATCCAGCTCAAGCATGAGTTCTAGCTCATTTTGATGCGATTTTTGATCTCCTTGCTCAAAGCTCCATTCACAAAACTGCTTTGGGAGATTGTTGCTTGGTATGTGACTCCTCCATTGGTCCAATTAATTTTTTTTCTAGTGCTTTATTCATTGCAAATTTTTGCTGCATAGGTGACCATGTTCTTGAGCTTGCATGTTAAATTTATGAGGTCCCAAGCAATTCTAATGCATGATATAGGCTCTAGGCACTTGTAGGAGTAGTTGCTACCAATCTTGTTTAGTTTTATTCACTTTTATTTTGAAGTTACTAAAATTTCAGAAATATTTCGGAAAAAAGAATTATGTTTAGAAGAATGTACCAAGGTGGTTCCTCGGTGAAAAAGGGGCCCAGGATTGCTATACGTGAGCAAGATGTTGAATTGCCGAGGGATCAGGATGTACGAGCTTGTGAGTGGCCATCCGATAATTTTATGGTCGAAGCGGGCTTTAAGGAGGAATTTGACACGTTTGTGCATAATGCCGAGCTGGAGGACTTCTTACAAGATAAGTGTCCTCACTACTATCAATTGACTGACTCCTTTGTGCGGAGGTTTAAATATAACTATGCGTGTAATCCTCCTAGTGTCATATTTGATATTTATGATACATCTTATACCATGGACTTAGAGGATTTCACAACTGCTTGCAAACTCCCGCAGTGGGGTAATATCATTGATCCTCACAAATCTGAATTTAGAGATTTCCTTGCTAGTATTACTATGGGAGAATCCAGGGATATTGCACAAGCTACCATAGGGAGCATTCATTTTCCTGCTATACATTATTTTGCTCCCTTTATTGGTAGATGCATTAACGGTAAGGATGAAGCATGTCACATGTGTGTCCCTGATTTGTGTGTCCTCAAGAGTGTTGTGTTAGGTTATAAAGGTTATAACTTGGGGGCAATAGTTACACGTAGGTTGCAGAACAATAGTAGAAAGGGAGGTTTATTTGGAGGAATTTATGCAACCCATGTGGCTAATTATCTTGGTATAGCCCCACGAGAGGGAGATATGTTGATACCTCCTGTTTATTTGGATTATGAAGCTATGGTCAACCATCAATTTCTAAGGAGGAATGAACAATTCCTCCAATATCGACTAATCTATGACAGACACAGCGTCGTCCATGTTACTCTTCCTGCTCCCCACCTTTTTTATTATCAGGCAAAAGAAAGATATGTTGTCACCAGGGAGAAAGCATCTGAACACGAGGGGAGAGCAGAGGTAGCTCGCCAACACGCCGCAGCTTAGGAGGCGGTTGCCGCTGCATCTCAGTACGACCCTAGTTTCACTTACGGATATCAGCCAGGTGGTCCTTGGTACTAGACGAACTTAGGCCAAAAGCCTAAGCTTGGGGGAGTATGTATTTCTCACCGAATTTACATTCATGTTCACACACTAGTCGTCGGTGCTCATACTCTTTCAATGTATTATACATGCTAGTTTAAATTTCTTTTTCTAGCTTTCTTCTTGTGTGTTTGATAAACCTTAAGAAAAACCAAAAAAATTAGTTAGTTTAATTTCCATGCTTGTAGTAGAATTAAAATGAAAACCCAAAAAGATTACTAGTTCTTCTTCTTACTTGTTGGGAGCTTTCCCGTGTAAATAGTTTTATTTTCTTTCTTTCCTTTGGGGGTCGAGAAGACCATATTGAAAATGCTTAGTGGCTCTCTTATGCTTGATTGTTTATTTAACTTAGAGCCCATATTACTTGTCTTCTCTCTTGAGTTGAATGCTTGCAGATTCCAGCTTAGTCTAATGCATGTGCACTATTATTATTATACACATCGTTTGATCGTGTAAGTGAAAGGCAATAATGACGATATATGATGGACTTATTGGGATGAGAAAAGCTGGTATGAACTCAACCTCTCTTGTTTTTGTAAATATGATGAGTTCGTCATTTCTAAGTCAGCCTATTATGAGGTAAACATATTTGCAATGACATTTAGAGATTATAGTTGCTTGTGCCATGCCTGATTAGCTATGAGTTATAATGGTTTACCTTGCATGCCAACATGCTATTAGAATGATTATGATGTGGTATGATGGGATGGTATCCTCCTTTGAATGTATTGAGTGACTCGACTTGGCACATGTTCACGCATGTAGTTGAAACAAATCAACATAGCCTTCATGATATTTATGTTCATGGTAGATTATATCCTACTCATGCTTGTACTCGATGTGAATTAATTTTAATGCATGTTTATGACTGTTGTCGCTCTCTCAGTTGGTCGCTTCCCAATCTTTTGCTAGCCTTCACCTGTACTAAGCAGGAATACTGCTTGTGCATCCAAACTCCTTAAACCCCAAAGTTGTTCCATATGAGTCCACTATACCTTCCTATATGCGGTATTTACCTACCGTTCCAAGTAAATTTGTATGTGCCAAACTCCAAACCTTCAAATGAAATTCTGTTTTGTATGCTCGAGCAGCGCATGTTTCAACTAGGGCTGCCTATATCTTCCATGCTAGGTGGGTTATTCTCAAGAGGAGTGGACTCCGCTCCTCATTCACGAGAAAGGGTCGGTAACCGGGATGCCCAGTCCCATGATCCACAAAGATCAAAGCAAATCAAAATAATTAAACAAAACTCCCCTAGGGATGTTGTTAGTTGGAGGCACTCATTGTTTCGACCAAGCCATGGATTGATGCTTGTTGGTGGTTGGGGGAGTATAAACCTTTACCATTCTGTTTGGGAACTGCCTATAATGCATGTAGTATGGGAGATACAACCATCTCATAGTTGTTGCACTGACAGCAAAAGTATGCCGCTCAAAATGTTATTCAATCTCTATCTTAAAATCAAGCTCTGGCACCTCTACAAATCCCTGCTTACCTCTGCGAAGGGCCTATCTATTTACTTTTATGTTGAGTCATCACCCTTCTTATTAAAAAGCACCCGCTGGAGAGCACACTGTCATTTGCATTCATTACTATTGGTTTATATTGGGTATGACTTGACTGGATCTCTTTTACCATGAATTACAATGTTTAGTCAGTCCTTGATCTTTAAAGGTGCTCTGCATTTATGTTTTGTGGTCTCAGAAAGGGCTAGCGAGATACCATTTTGTTATATCATGTTATGATTATTTTGAGAAAGTGTTGTCATCCGAGTTTTATTATTATGGCTCGCTAGCTAATTATGCTATTGATATGAGTAATTGTGAGACCTAAGTGTTATTGTGAGTATGGTTAGTTCATAATATTTTGCTGAAACCTGAATGATGGCTTTGCATGTTTACAACAATAAGAGCAAACAGAGTTTGTAAAAGTTTTTCTTTATCACTTTCAGTTTATCAACTGAATTGCTTGAGGACAAGCAAAGGTTTAAGCTTGGGGGAGTTGATACGTCTCCAACGTATCTACTTTTCCAAAAACTTTTGCCCTTGTTTTGGACGCTGTTTTCAGCAGAACTGTTATGATGTTGTTTTACGTGTACAAAAGAAAAGTTCTCAGGATGTCCTGAAAATCCACGGAGTGACTTTTTGGAAAATATAAACAAATACTGGCGAAATAATCAAGACCAGGGGGGCCACACCCTGTCCACGAGACAGGGGGGCGCGCCCCCTCCCTCTGGGCGCGCCCCCATATCTCGTGGGCCCCCTGGACCTCCACCAACCTCAACTCCAACTCCATATATTCACGTTCGGGGAGAAAAAAATCAGAGAGAAAGTTTCATTGCGTTTTACAACACGGAGCCGCTGCCAAGCCCTAATCTCTCTCGGGAGGGCTGATCTGGAGTCCATTCGGGGCTCCGGAGAGGGGGATTCGTCGCCGTCGTCATCATCAACCATCCTCCATCACCAATTTCATGATGCTCACCGCCGTGCGTGAGTAATTCCATCATAGGCTTGCTAGACGGTGATGGGTTGGATGAGATTTATCATGTAATAAAGTTAGTTTTGTTAGGGTTTGATCCCTAGTATCCTCTATGTTCTGAGATTGATGTTGCTATGACTTTGCTATGCTTAATGCTTGTCACTAGGGCCCGAGTGCCATCATTTCAGATCTGAACCTATTATGTTTTCATGAATATATGTGTGTTCTTGATCCTATCTTGCAAGTCTATAGTCACCTATTATGTGTTATGATCTGACAACCCCGAAGTGACAATAATCGGTATACTTCTCGGTGATGACCGTAGTTTGAGGAGTTCATGTATTCACTATGTGCTAATTCTTTGTTCCGGTTCTCTATTAAAAGGAGGCCTTAATATCCCTTAGTTTCCGCTAGGACCCCGCTGCCACGGGAGGGTAGGACAAAAGATGTCATGCAAGTTCTTTTCCATAAGCACGTATGACTATTTACGGAATACATGCCTACATTACAGTGATGAACTGGAGCTAGTTCTGTGTCACCCTATGTTATAGCTATTACATGAGGAATCGCATCTGGCATAATTATCCAACACTGATCCATTGCCTACGAGCTTTTCACATCTTGTGCTTTGCTTATTTACTTTTCCGTTGCTACTATTACAACTACTACAAAACCCAAAAACATTACTTTTGCTACTGTTACCTTTATTATCATACCACTTTTGCTACTAAATACTTCAATGCAGATACTAAGTTATCCAGGTGTGGTTGAATTGACAACTCAACTGCTAATACTCAAGAATATTCTTTGGCTCCCCTTGTGTTGAATCAATAAATTTGGGTTGAATACTCTTCCCTCGAAAGTTGTTGCGATCCCCTAGACTTATGGGTTATCAGCTGCTGGATTCATTGTTGAAGTTTTTTGTCCTGAGTGGTTAGCTAACCCGGTGCTAGTGCTTAAGAAAGACGGCACTTGGCGTATGTGCGTGGATTATACAGACCTTAATAAGGCCTGTCCGGCTGACCCTTTTGCTCTCCCTCATATTGATCAGATTATTGATGCTATGGCGGGTTGTGAGTGTTTGAGCTTTTTGGATGCTTATTTTGGTTACCATCATATCAAGATGGCAATTAAGGACTAGGAGAAGACAACTTTCATCACTCCCTTTGGAGCCTTCTGCTATGTGTCTATGCCCTTTGGGCTCAAGAGTGCCCAGGCGACTTACCAGCGGTGTGTTCAGAATTGCCTTCACGACCAGATTGGATGCAATGTTCATGCCTATGTGGATGATATTGTTGTGAAATCCAGGAAGAAAGAGACTTTGATAGATGATTTGAAAGAGACCTTTGAAAATCTTCAGGTCTATAAAATGATGCTTAACCCGGCCAAGTGTGTCTTTGGCGTGCCAACAGGCAAACTATTGGGTTTCCTGGTTTCTGAGAGAGGCATTGAAGCTCACCTGGAGAAAATCAAGGCTATCACTTCTTTGGCTAAGCCGACATGTATCAATGACGTCCAACGGTTGGCGGGTCGAATTGCAGCTTTGAGCCGGTTTATAAGTCGTCTGGGAGAGAAGGCTATCCCTTTGTATCAAATGATGAAGACAGATGACTTTGTCTGGAGTGATGCTGCTAATGAGGCGTTTGAGGTGCTTAAGTGACAGTTGGCTGAACCGCCGGTTCTTGCAGCTCCTATTGAGAAGGAGCCCTTGCTTTTTATATGTGGCTGCAAACAACAAAGCTGTCAGTGTGGCAGTTGTGGTTGAAAGGAAGGAGTCAGGCAAGGAGTATCCGGTTCAAAGTCCGGTTTATTATGTCAGTGAGGTGCTCATCGAGTCTAAGCAGAGATACCCACATTGGCAGAAATTGGTTTACAACATGTTCATGGCTAGCCGCAAGTAGAAGCAATATTTCCTTGGTCATCCCATCATTGTGGTTAGTTCTGCTCCCTTGGGGGATATTATTCAAAACAGAGAAGCCACAGGTTGGGTAGCTAAGTGGGCCATTGAGCTTGGACCCCATGGCTTGAAGTATATGCCTCAGACAGCTATAAAATCTCAAGCACTTGTGGATTTCATCAATGATTGGACAGAATTGCAGATGCCTGAGGATAAGCCGGATAGCACATATTGGACTATTCACTTTGATGGATCCAGGAAATTGGAAGGCTCGGGGGCTGGAGTTATATTGGCTTCCCCATGAGGTGATAAGTTTTGTTATGTTTTAAGGTTGATATTCCCTTGTACTAACAATGCAGCTAAGTATGAAGCCTTACTCCATGGTCTTCAGATGGCTAAAGAGATGAATCTAAGACGGGTAAGGTGTTTTGGCAACTCGGACTTGGTGGCCCAGTAAGTGTCAGAAACTTGGGATTCAAAAGATCCACTCATGGCGGCTTATCGCCGAGAGGTTGATGCTATTGCTGGTCATTTCAAAGGTTATCAAGTGGAGCATGTGGATCGCGGGAAAAATGAAGGTGATGATGCTTTAAGCCGGCTGGGGTCTCAGCATAAGCGAGTACCCCCTAATGTTTTCCTTGATGTTTTGCATAACCCATTAGTTAAGTTGCCTACGGAGGAGGATCTTGCAATTCCTGACCCGGAGGCACAGTTGGTGGCGGCTCTCCATGTTATTCCTGATTGGACTGTTCCATATTCGACTTATATGACCCGGGACGAGTTACCTGAGGATGAAACCTTGGCCAGGCAAATAACCTGGCGGTCTAAGTCAATGGCTATTGTCAATGGTGAGTTACACAGATGTAGTGTTACATGGGTGTTTCAACGATGTATTTCTCCTGAGGAGGGCCGTGAAATTTTAAGGGAGATTCATGAAGGAGACTGTGGCCATCATGCCAGCTCTAAATCTCTCGTTGCTAAAGCTTTTCGTCATGGATTTCATTGGCTGACGGCTCATGCTGATGCGGAATATTTGGTCAGTAAATGTGATGGTTGTCAAAAATTTCCAAGACGAGCTCATGTGCCGGCTCAAGAATTGAGGATGATTCCAATTACTTGGTCGTTCGCAGACTGGGGGCTGGATATGGTTGGGCCTTTTAAAAGATCCATGGACAAAAAGACTCATCTCCTGGTAGTTGTTGACAAGTTTACAAAGTGGTTTGAAGCTGAGCCGGTCAGCAAATGTGATGCAGCAACGGTGGTTCAATTCATCAAAAAGGTGATTTTTCGCTTTGGATACCCTCATAGTATCATTACTGATAATGCTACTAATCTGTCTAAGGGCGCAATGAAAGAATACTGTTAACAAGAGCATATCCGTCTTGATGTGTCGTCGGTGGCTCACCCCCAGTCTAATGGTCAAGCTGAAAGAGCCAATCAAGAAATCTTGAGAGGTATCAAACCCCGGCTTATGGTCCCTGAGGACGCCGGGTTGTTGGGTGGAAGAGTTGCCCCTAGTGCTTTGGAGTATCAACACCATCCCAACGGATCTACGGGTTACATGCCTTTCTTCATGGTTTACAGAGCAAAGGCGGTTCTCCCTAGTGACATACGTCACAACTCGCCCTGTGTGGCGGCTTATGTTGAAGCAGATAATTAGAAAGCACATCCGGATGCTATTGACCTTTTGGATGAAGAGCGTGACCTTGCAACGACTCGTTCGACGATTTACCAGCAAGATCTGCATTGTTATCACAGTCGCCGGCTTAAAACCAGGACCTTTCAAGAAGGAGATTTGGTGCTCCGACTCATCCAGGATCAAACTGACATGCACAAGTTATCCCCACCTTGGGAAGGGCCTTTTGTGGTTAGCAAAAATCTGAACAACGGGTCATACTACCTTATCGATGTTCGAGACCACAAGGACTCACGCACGTTGAAGGAGGAGACCCACTGGCCGTGGAATATTGCTCATCTTCGGCCTTATTACACCTGAGCCACTGGCTCTTGTGATGTACATACTTTTACCAATGTATATATTATGATTAGTATAATAAAGTTGGCATCCCTGATGATTCAGGGCCTCCATCGTTTCATTTCTGAGAATCTGAGTCTTTATTGTTATTTCATAAGGTCACTTTGGGGCTTCCTACTTATTGAGCATAGCTATGATTACCCTTTTGATCCGGCTTGTACACCTTGATTGCAAAATACTTGGGGGTTCCTGCTCATTGAGCATAGCTATGACTACCCTACTGGTCCGGCTTGTACGCCTAGATAGAAATATTACTTGGGGGCTTCTTGTTAAATGAATAGGAGCTTTTGTTGTCCCTCATAATAGGCTTGGACGCCAGGTGTATTCACCAAAAATCCGGGTTATGCTTCCTTTGTATGCTTGCCACTCCGACCAGGTAATCTTGGAATGACTCGATGTACTCTTGACAGTCAATCTTATAAAGACCATGGACTTGTGAAAGTTAAAACAACGATGGGTCATGTGAGGCCCAGCTTACAGGTTTGAATTAAGGAGTAACTCAGTGGATGTGCAACCCTTGAATAACACTTGATGTTGAGGCTTGGCAGCCTTTGAATGCCTTGTTTTTCTAGTTTATATTGACTTTGAATCTTTTTGGCAATTTCTGTTTGTACCTTATTGATATATGGTTGAAAGTTGATTCGGGCCATGTTGCCTTGATCGTTATGATTCATATTTGAAAATATCTGGTGTTTTGCTAAACCGGCCTGGTTTCGGACGTTAAGTCGCCAGTATATGATGATCATATGTTTGGAGTTCTGTACTCTAATTTTTTTAGGATGTTACCCTTTGCTGTCTATGGCGTTGTAAGCTAGCAGTATGAATAAATTGCATAGAGTGCTGCGCTCTGAGTCTGGACTGTTACCCTTATTGCATATGGCATGGTAAGCTGGCAATACGCATAAGTATCACATGTATGATATTTAATTTGTTATGATTATATGAGGTTTTGATAAACCAGGCCTGGTTATGGACGATGCAGTCGGCAGTGGTTTCTTATGTGGGGCATTATGACCCACCTTGGGGTAAACCGCCAAGGCACTTGTCCTCTGTTTGTATGTAGGGTTTATGACAACATGATCGGTAAAGTTGTTAATGATTACGAGTATAAATACTGGATCATCAGATAAAGATCAAACATCTCATAAGTGTTATGCATATCAACATGCTTGATGGCATGGTAGATCATTGTTTTTAAGCTACGAAAGTGCAACTATCCCTAGGTGGTTTTTGTAATTCATAACAACATATAGCTCATTGAGCTAATGCTATTCCAAGACTATTATTTCAGGAAAGCTCAATGAATGGCATGGCATGGATGATGAAAGTGGATCCCTCAAAATACTAAGGACAAAGGATTGGCTCAAGCTCAAAAGCTCAAGACTCTTCATTTTATCTTTTAGTGATCCAAGATCACATTGAGTCTATAGGAAAAGCCAATACTATCAAGGAGGGATGAGGGGTTGCTTAATGAGCCTCTCGCTTCATGTGCTTAGTGATATGCTCCAAAACGCTCAGCTACTTTCTCACATCCACAAATGACCTAAACCCTAAAGCCAAAATCGGCCACACCGATTCTTCCTACTCGGCGCCACCGATTTCAAATGTCATAGCCACTGCCACAAACCCTAGGCAAATCGGTCCTACCGATAGGGATCTCGGTCTCACCGAGATGGGATTGTAATCTCTCTGTTTCCCTTCGTAACATTTTGGTCTAACCGAAGTGAGCGATCGGTCCCACCAAGATTGCAATGTAAACTCTCTATTTCCCTTTTGTAACATTTCGGTCTCACCGAAAAGAGCAAATCGGTCCCACCGAGTTTACCTGACCAACTCTCTGGAAAGCTTATTACCAAAATCGGTCTCACCGAGTTTGTGTAATCGGTCTTGCCAAGATTACGTTATGCCCTAACCCTAACCGAATCGGTCTCACCGAGTTGCATGTCAGTCCCACCGAAAATCACTAATGGTCACTAGGTTTACTAAATCGGTCTGACCGAGTCTGTTGAATCGGTCCCACCGAGTTTTGTAAATTGTGTGTAACGGTTAGATTTTGTGTGGAGGCTATATATACCCCTCCACCTCCTCTTCATTCGTGGAGAGAGACATCAGAACATACCTAGTAATGGTAACATCATCAGCCTTTTCTTCAGTGGGCTTCATGGGGCTTGGCGGCTTGATGGGGTTTGGTGGCATGGTGATGGCTGGATCAACGTCCATATGATCTATGGAAACGTTGTGCTCTTCCAAAGGCAGCTCATCAGCTGTGGCTTCAGGGGCGTGGAAGGAAGTGTCTGTTGACTGCTTCTCCGGTTCAGAAGAGTTTTTAGTGGTTTTTGTCACCTTTGATTTCTTGCTGGGCTTCGCCATAGCTCTGTGAGTGAAGCACAAGGACAAGGTTAGCACAACAATGGAGTACATGATTGAAAGCAAAGATTTAACATTCTTACCCAGGTACAGTCTTGAAGACTGGGACGTGAGTTCCCGTTGAGTCGCAAGAGGAGGAATGAGATGTTACCTGATAATTTGAGTCGGAAGGATTAAGAGGTTGTCAAAAAAGACACCTCTTGGGATAAGTTAAGTCGGAAATTGTTCAAACCTCTGGACGAAGCTTGCGGGGAGCTGGAGTGTTTGGTAAGCCGGAGGAAAGGATCTCGCCTCTGCTATTTCGAGTTGTGTGGTGAGCTTCATGTTGCTGCTTCTTCAAAATAAAGTTGGGATCCAAATAAGCTAAAGGATGAGAAAACCTTACTTTCCATCTTGCTTGTCAAGATTTCTGTTTTGGTAGAGATTCTTAGCCGGAGGAAAGAACAATTACCCCTTCATCACTAGCACGGCTGGCTTCTGCGTCATCCTAATAATAGTCATTGTCAATGAGATGTACAAAAAATGAGCCAGGAGAATCAAGTTCTACCTCCGACTCATCATCATCACCATCATCATCCAAGTCCAGTAACTCGGAGGGGTCGGTCTTCTTCTTGGCAGGCTTTTTGTTAACCTTCATCTTGGCCTGGGTCATCTTGGCCGGCTTGTCCTGCAGTTTCTTCTTCCAAAAAGGAGAATCGACCTGTGGAAGCCAGATGATTATAAGAAGATAATATTAATGAATATATGATTCAACTGGAAAATTATGTACAAAACTTATTGCTGGCGGCTGGTTGAAGGTGCAGAAAGGACTAAGTTCAGTTTTGCTGCACTCTGCCAAGCTTTCATTCAACAAAGCCTTGGTTGCATCATTGACTTCTTCATCAGTCTATTGGATCTCGCAGTGGCGTTGTGGATCTTTCAAATTGCCGGTGTACTCGCACATTAAGCCGGTGTGGCAGATTAAGGATAGAATTGTCCAGGTGACCCAGCACCGAACAAGGTCGATGTCGGTTAAGCCGTTGGCCATGAAGGCTCTGATTTTTGAAAAAATGGGCGCATACTTGGCTCATTCCTTTGTGCCGATTCGCTTTGGGAGTTGATTTGTGTTGCTGAGCCGGTGTTCTTGATAACCCGGCAGGGGATTTTCACCCTCTGGAGATGTATCTTGGCAATAGAACCAAGTCTGGTTCTAGTCCTTAGGATGACTGGGTGGCTTGGCATATGGGAAGGTGGCCTCTTTCCGTTTCTAAATTGAAACTCCGCCTAGTTCAAAGTTGGGCCCATCAGTGAATTTCGTCTACTGGTTCAAGTAATAAAATTCCCTAAACAGTTCGACAGTGGGCTCTTCTTGAAGATAAGCTTTGCAAGAAACTTGGAAGTTGTAGATTTTGGAGACAATATTGGGCCCGATATCTTAAGGATGAAGCTAGAAAAAGTGTAGCACGTCTCGAAAGAATTTTGAACCGGGCGGGCTAAACCCTCGAATCATATGATTAGTGAAAACGATTACTTCTCCTTCTTTGGGCTCAGGAGGATTTTCAGTGACTGGGACCCTCCAATGGATATCGTCTTTTTTGGCTAAGACACCAGTCTGAACAAAATTGTTCAGATCTTCCTCGGTAACCCGGGATGCTACCCAATTTCATGAGGTGAAGGTCTTAGTCATTGTTGATGAAGGTTTGAAAATAAAATATTGCCGGTTTAAGATCATGTTATTAAGCCAGTCATTGGTTAAAAGGTAAGAACTATAAACATGCAGTAGATATGCAAAGCAATCTATTGGCGACTTAAGAGGGGACTAATGGTACCTAGCGGGTTATGGTTTATCAGTTAAGCCGCCCACACAGTTATCAGTTTTTTAGATCGATGAGTGAAGGATTGCTAAGTGCTGGACAAACAGTTTTCACAGATCCGTGCTATAATTTTGGATCTACAATAGTTCACATAATGAGTAAAATTCTAAACCTAAGTGGCGGTAGCAGAACATTTCATGTGCTCAGATGAGATCTCCTACGGAGGGAGGCGTTCAAATATCAAAAACGAGCGTTAAACTGATACCACGCACAATAGGTACTATGCTCAGATCAAAAACTACAAGAGATAGGGAGGAACAGAGAGGAACGGAGATGAACTCCGAAGAACTCGAGCAAACCCTATTGGAGATATATGGTGAGGAAAGAGGAGAGCTTACCGGGGTTGTTGAACAGCGGAGGTGCGCGGCGGTGTTTCTGGTGCATTCAGGTTCATGCAGCGTGCGAGGTCGACGGCGACGGAGCTCGGGCACTGGAGGTGTTGCAAGGAAGAGGGCGAAGACAAGGAGGCAAGGGGTAAAATGAAAAGGACCCATGTCCCTATTTATAAGGCAGTGATGGATGCCACGCGCGGGAATTGAGGAGGATGGAAAATGATTATGTGACAACACAGATGCCTCAATTTTTCGGGAGGTTCATTGAAAGTGAAGGTATATTGAGATTTGGGCCTCCTGTGATATTAATGCGAGATGATGTCATGGCAGATTAGCACAATTATGAGAGCTGACATCATGGCGGGTTATAAGATTTCATAAGGGCTGACAGTGAAGGATATTTTCTAAGTCAAGTATTGAAGATTGATATGAACAAGTTCACATCAACCTGGGGCCTAATGTTGGGGTTATAACTATTAGGTATGGTCTGCCCAGGAGGGGCTGGGTCATACCACTGGCGTTTCATAATGAGAAGGCCCAAGAAGATGTTGAAGATGGCGGTTCATGAAGCAAGCTAGGGCCTTCAGTAAGCTTGGTATGAAACGTCAGTGGAAGACAATACAAAATTGCAGCCTAAAGAATTGAACAACACATTTGCAGAATTGAACCAAACAGTTAACCAAAGACAACAACCAATTAACCAAATAGTTAATAAGTGAGACCACGCTGCACGACATATAAAACATATACACTAGAGCAACAGATTGCATGGTAAAATTAGATAGCACAATTCACTAGAATTTGTTAAGGAAAGGCAGGAGCAGCACACGCAACGGGTAAACCGAGCAATCTTAACCAACATAGCTAGGAAATGGCAAGGTGCTCCTCCAAGATCTGGTGTTGGCACGAATGGCTTCCATCGTGAACTCATCCGTGCGTGCGGCCGTGATTTGCTTCTCCGCTGCCAAATGCTCCTTGAGCTCCTGTCTATACTGCGTGCACCATGGCTTAGGGCAGTGCTTATTTGGTGGAGGGGGTCAGAGATTTGGGTGGAAGGTGTCGCACCGATGGTCGGGGCATGTGGGATGTGGAAGGATGAGGAGGATGGGGTCGGGTGTGGATTACCTATCGGAATAGACGAGGCCGAGCAGTGTGACGGAGGGTCGCCGGCAAGGAGGCAGTGCTGCAAGCAAGGAGTGAAGGTTTCAACTTGGAAAGGAAGGCGAAAACAGGCGAAATGTGAATTTTGGTAAGGGGGAGGGGCGGAGAGGTAGATATTTCCGCGAAAGCCAAAATTTTTGAATCGGTACAGCGAAAAAACTGGCGCGCAAAGTGTCATCAGACACGGTCCCTTATTCAGAACTGGGTACAATATGTGAACATCACAAACAATTCAGATAGCTTAACCCATGTGTGATGAGTTTGAACATCAAAAATTCTGGTTCGAATTTGCCTGGTTACAGTGGCCATCCACGTCATTGCATAATTTGGGTACACAAAGGAGACTACAACACACCCACACTTCTTAATCGAGCAAGTTCAGCAATTAAACAGAGCTAGTTGACCTAAACATTACTCTAAAAAATGAAAGACCAGCACTCTTAATTAAACAAAACAAATAGTACTACTATGGCTAGTGCTTGTCGATCTCCGCCGGCTCCTCCATGTCGAACTCGCGCCCAACGGTCTCCTGGGGAAGGGGCGCCATGGCATCCATCGCACCATACTCGGCAAGCATCTCGCCATCCGCGTCTGACATCTCTTTGGAAAAGGGCGCCACGAGCTGGGCATGGGCGGCCACGATCTAGGCCCTATCGTGGCAAGGTATGCGGCGGAGGAACGGACGTTCGCTCGAACGCTCTTCGTGATTGCCAACTCTTCGGCCATGGGTTGTCGACCGTTGTTAGAGAAGCTTCATTGGATTTATGTAGTGACCGCCATGAGCTTGGCATGGGTGGCCTCGACATGGTCGTGGGCGGCCTCCATCAGGGCTAAGGCCACCGCTATAGAACGGACAGCTGCTCTGCCGCTCTCGCTAGTTGCTATCCCTGAGGCAGATGTTGTTGCCGCCACCTGAGAAGCAACAACGGCCGTTTGGGCTGCCTTGGCCGCCCGGTTACAGATTGCGGCCGCGCTCATGCACCTTTTTAGCACGTGCATGGTAGCTGTGGCCGCGCTCTCGCCGGAATGGGCCACCGAAGTTGCCCTCACAACGTGGGTCCACGTCCCCATCTTTCACCGGCGATGATTGAACAGTGAAATGATATTTGGGGAGCGAGCTAGTGTGCTTGACACGCCGGCTGTGGACTGTAGCCGACGCACCTTCTCGCCTAAGCCATAGGTGTACTATACACGACGGTGCTCCAGGATATTTTGTACTGTATCTCACACGGTTGGTGATAATAAACTGTGTGGGATCTACTTGATTTTTCATCTTGATTTGAATTACATAATGGGGTCACAGCGGCAATGGACGATGTTTGAATTGCTAGAACTTTTATCTATAGTGAACATGCAACTATATGTGTGTCATAAAAGAATTTGAATTATTCAGGGTTTGTTTGGACATTTTATACATTAAATTAGTTTTCTAGTCATTTCAGGTGCACAATTCAAAATTAAAGTACATGCAGATGATCCAGTGCACCAACATGGGTTGTAAAATCATATATGTGTCCATAGGTTTATGCTTATGTCCCATGCAAGAAATGGGGATGAATTTTGAACAGCACGTCACCGTGGCTCTCCGGCAAACGTTGAGGTACTTGCTTTTGTAATTCTGGTAAATCCAAATCTCGTCTAAAATTCATGAACCTTGGCATGCTATCATGGAATGGCATCAATATGCTAGGGTAAAAAATATTGTCCCATTTGGGGCAGGTTATGGTATAAGCTTCTCACAAACCAGAGCTTCTCAGAAGAAGCCTCATGGTTCCGTTAGGGAAACGTGTCACCTTTATGGACAAAACGATATTCGTCGCTTCTTCTTCCTTTCAATTTTTTTCCTGGTGTCGACATAGAACAACAGGAGTGTCGTGTTAAATTTTGGATTTTTGCGGGGATCATTTGGACATTTTTATACGTTAACTGAGTTTTCTAGGCATTTATGTGCATAATTCAAAATTGAACTACATGCACATGCTCCAGACCATAAAAACGGGTTGGAAAATCAAATGTTTGTCCTTGGTTGCAAGCTTAGGTCACATGCAAGAAATGAGAATGAATGTCAAACACCTTGACACTGGCGTTCGACCGCTAACATTGAGATACATGGTTTTAAAATTCTAGTAAATCGAAAACTCGTCTGAAGTTCATGAAACTTGACATGATATCATGGAATGACATCGACATGCCATGGTAAAAATATTGTCCCATTTGGGGTAGGTTTGGGTATAAGCTTCTCACGAACTAGAGCTCCTCACAACAAGCCTGATGGTTTCGGTAGGGAACGTGCCACCTTTGGGGGGCGAAACGATATCTGTTGCCTCTTATTGCTTTCAAAACAATTCTAGTGTCAACATAGAACAACAGGAGTGTTATGTTAAATTTTGGAATTTTATGGGGTTCGTTTGGACATTTTTATACATTAACTGGGTTTTCTAGGCATTTTATGTGCATAATTCAAATTTGAACTACATGCACATGCTCCAGTACATATAAATTGGTTCAAAAATCAAATATGTGTCCTTGGGAGCATGCTTAGGTCCCATGCAAGAAATGGGAATGAATTTCAAACACTAGGGCACTGTTGATTGCTGGCAAAATGTTGAGATACTTGGTTTTTAAATTCCAGTAAATCCAAAACTCGTCTGAAATTCATGAAACTTGGCATGCTATCATGGAATGGCACCCAACATGTTGTGGTATTTTTCATGTCCATTTTGAGAGAAGGCGTAGTCGAATAACAACCACAAAGGCATTTTGAAAAAATAGCCGCCACTTTAATATCTCAAACATTTGTATAATTCAAATCGCGTTCTGTTAACCATTCACATGATGCCACGTGGCTTGGTTTCAATGGCTATAGGAGGTGTCGTGCAGACATCTGCTTGACTGAACGGGAGGCGTGGGAGCGTGGTCTGATGCGCAGGCTAACTGAGAGGCGAGCAAGCTGACCTCTAATGCACATGCTCACTGGGAAGCGTGCGAGCTGTACGCTGCGCAGACTCACTGGGAAGCGAGCCCTTTGACTTCCATGGCCGCCCGCCTTCCTCTCCATTAATGGCGCCCGAGCCGCTATTTAATACGGGCGGCTGTACTATTCGCCTCCCATTCCCCTCCCTCATGTAGACCTCCACCAACGCCATGGCATAGAAGGATCATCTGCCACTAGTCTTCAAGTTTGGTGAAGTCGAATCTGAGCAGGAGGAGATAGAAAATAAGGAGCAATGGGGCCTCATGGACATGGCCTAAACGAGCTGGCCTCGGCGCTTGCTGCCCCCGCTTCCATCCCCGTGCCCGCGCCAGCGACCATCCACGTAGCATTGACGGGCTGGTCACCGAGTACTTTCGCAAAGCTGGAAGCCGCGAACGTTAGCAAGGTCTCCGCGGACACGCGCAAGCTCGTGTACATGCCAGCGCCCGTGCCCATGCCCGTGCGTGCCCCTCCACCCACCGTGGCGCCGGTCCCCGTGCGTTTGGGTGCACCCGCCATGCCCGTGCCCGTGCCCCCCTCAGCGGCATGGGACATCACCGTCGACCGCTACCTCTCAACGCTGCTAGTTATCGTCCTCCCGTGCCCCGCCCGTAGATCGTGCGACGACATGATGTTTGATTTACAAGTGAAGAACATTATGTACTGCCTTGAAGACTTCAACAACGGCGTCCCAGAGGACGACAACGACAATGACGGCGCGCCACGCCGCCTCCGCCACTGGCGGAAATAGTTTTTTGTGGTTTAATATTGTATCTCGATCATATGAATATTAATTCGTAGTGTGTCTGAATGAAATATATGGTTTGAACAAACTTGCATTTTTCTCTCTTAATGTACAGACTTATCAAACAATTTTATTTTGAAAAAATGTCAATGGTTTTTAAATATAAAACACTCATCGCAAACATTTTAGTTAGAACACCCGTATGCAAACCGATAGCTTCCCCAGGAAGCCAAGGGAAAATGTGCCTAGCAGGATTTGTGCAGCTCTTGATCGCAAACATTTTAGATAGAACACCCATATGCAAAGTGAGAGCTATGGTCTTCCCCCTTAAGTCAAGGGAAAATTCGCAGCGCAGGATTTGTGCATCTCTTCAAGCAAACAGTACAGATTGAATACGGTATTCAAATCCAGACTTTGGCGCTAAGCCAAGAGAAAATGTGCCGAGCAGGATTTGTGCATCCCTTCAACGCAAATGGATGTTTTGGATGACCCGTGTGCAACCACATACAAACAATTTGGTGAGATTTGCATCTGTCATATTGGGTATGTTGCCATTTGTCAAACTAGAAAGATTTACATTTGTTGATCTAGTAACATTGCCATTTGTCAACCTTGTAACACTGCGATTTGTCAAAATATGCAACTAAAAATCACTAGCACTATCTAATTTTTGCAACTAAAATTCAGTAACTAAGCATAGATTTCATTCATAGATTAAGAAGTCATTCTTTGTACAAAGAGTTCAACTTGATAGCTGAACCGACCAAACTTTTCCCCAATTGTTGCCAACCACGTACTGAAATAGCTAGTTCAACTATATATACTAGCTAATTTTAAGTACATTGTACAGTTCCACCACCTATAGTCAGATGAATTGAACAAAATAGCCCCTAAATACTACTACTACGTAGGGGCTTTGTACTACTTCCGGCAGCCTCTCCTCCGCCGAGCGCGCTCGGTAAGAGGCAGAGGAGGAGGAGCCTACCGATGAGCTGGACAACTGCAATACAGTGCCTACTGCTGTTGCACCTTCAGCAACGCTCACCTCGAACGCTCTTTGCCGCTCTAGACGACCCCTCTCAAAGCGGTGGTTCTCCTTATTCCCCCCCTCTGAGGTGGCGTGTGCCGCGGCCACGGCAGCAGTAAGGCTCTTTGCATGCTCGACGAGGCGCTCCTCCTCCTCCCGCAGGAACTCGGTGTAGCGCGCAAGGTCCCTGATGCACGTGCGGGCTGTCGGCGTTCTGGGAACAGGGGTCCCCAGACTTGCCTGCCTGCGGCCTGCGGCGTGGCTCAAAGGGGGGCCAGCACGGCCCATCTTCATCAACACAAGCTCAAGACCCTTGCGAGGGGCCAAGCCTCGCGGGGCGGACAATAAGGAGCTTCCTCAGGCACGGCCTCATCAGGCTGGCTCATGAGGAGGCGGAGAGTTCAAGGCGGGGTACCTCGCAAGGTGCCCATGACGCAAGCCATGACGACCAAGGGCGCCAGCCGGGCGCCAGCCCGCGTAGTGTCCTTCTTTCCTCTTTGGTGCAAGGGGAGCAAGCGCAGGCAAGAGCATCAAGCAAAGGCATCCAGTTCGATGCAACAAGACCAAGACCAGTCCAACGGCAGGATGGAGGTCACCGTGGAGCCCAAGCCGGCATCACCACCAGAGCCTTTGACAGGCGAGGACCAACTTTAGTTAGGATAAGTGTACTAGATGTTCCCCTTCAAAATGGCCAATTGTTGGCGCCCTTCCCGCTCAATATTTGGGAAGAGGCCCAGGGCCCTTGCCTATAAATAGGACTAGCCACCCGCAGGGTAGGGGCATCTGGATAGGAATATGGAGATAGGATAGGCATCCAGAATCAACCCCTCCAAAGGGACAACACCACCACAAGAACAGACCCTCGCGAGGCTGTTCTTCCTTGTATTGTTCATCATCAGCCCAAGAGGCAATCCACCACACCACACACTGGAGTAGGGTATTACACCACAATGGTGGCCTGAACCAGTATAAATCTTGTGTCCCTTGTGTTGTTTTTCTTGTAGTTTAGATCCTAGCGATTCGGTGAGGAACAGGTAGGTAGAAGGCGAAACCTCCGCGCGCACCCCAGTGTTCGAACCTCAAGGGTCTGCCGGAACCCTAAATCCGACATTTGGCGCGCCAGGTAGGGGTGCTCCGAAATTCGTCTTCCGTCGCCCTGTTCTTCTCCGACCGTCGCGACCATGTCTGACGCATGCCGGGTTCGCGCCGAGTGCCAAGCTGCCCTTGCTTCCCGCGTCGCCCAGACGGCTCCCGTCGGCGGGCGCCCTCGTCGTTCCCCATCGCCTGCCGTCAATGCCGCCACCGGCCCGGCGGGCAACAAGCAGCAAGCATCATCCCAGCACCCGTCCATGAGGCGAGACGGCCGCACCGCTACACCCTCGCTCACCCCTACTGGTTCTTCGTCCCGTGCGCCCCGCGCGGCCATGGAGGCTAGAGCTGCGCTCATCGCGGCAAACGAGCTCCTGCGCTACCGCCCAATCGACGACGTCTATGAAGAATGGCTCGACCGAGTCGCCGAACTCGTCCGCGCCGCTGGGGGCTCCCCCGCGCCATCTTTCTCGCTGCACCGCTCCCCGCCATGCGCGGGCAATGAAGCTCCTGGGGCGCCTCAGCCGCCTCCCCCTCAAGAAGGTGCCCTGGCTCCAAGGCGCGTGGCCCCTGGGCAGAACCCGCCCCGTCAGGAACCAGCGCGGCAGGAGCAGAGCTGCCAAGAAGTCCCTCGCCCTCGAGATGCTGCCCGAGCGCTCCCTGCTCCGGCTTGTCCCGACCACGCTCCTGCTCCAGCACGTCAAGACCCCGCGCTGCACCCAGCTGCGGCGCACGGGGACCCGCAGGACCGAGCCCTTCTTCCTCCAAGGCCTCCCGTGGCCACAGCAGGCTGCCGCGCCTTCACCACCAAGCTTCGCATCGTCGCGTGGCCCGGCAAGTTCAAGCCAGACATGCCTCCTCGCTACAATGGAACGGCTGACCGTGCAGAGTTCCTCCAGCTCTATGAGCTGGGCATCGAGGCTGCCAACGGAGACGAGAAGGTCATGGCGAACTGGTTTCCCATGGCTCTCAAGGACGGGGCCCGCACCTGGCTCCTGAACCTGGCCCCAGGCACGATCTCCTCCTGGGACGAGATGCGCACCCGCTTCATCGCCAACTTCCAGGGTACTCGCGACCGGCCACCCGCCGTGAGCGACATGCGCCGCATCAAGCAGCAACCAGGGGAAACCCTGCAGAAGTACATCCAGCGCTTCAACAACGCGCGCCTCAAGATTCCCAAGGTGACCGAGGAGGCCATCATCTCAGCCTTCTCTGACGGCGTGCGTGACGTCAAAATGAAGGAGGAGCTCGCAATGCATGAAGATCTGTGCACTTCCTTGGAGCTGTTCAACCTGGCGACCAAGTGCGCCAGGGCCGAGGAAGGGCGTCTCTCCCTCCTCGAGTTGCCTGCCGCAGACCCAGAAGAGAAGAAGCCCAAGGCCAAGGACGTGAAGCGCAAAGGGGCTGCCGTGCTCGCGGCAGAACCAGACACCAAGCGGGGCAGAGATCAGCCCGAATCCTCCAAGGGCAGTCGGTACTGCGTGTACCACGACCTCCACACCCATAACACCAATGAATGCCAAGAGCTCAGGGCCGTGCGTGAAGGACGGACTGGCCGGCGTCCCGACCGCAGCGACCGGGGCTACGGCCGAGGAGGAGGAAGGAACGCAGGACGCTGGGAAGACCGCAGCCCACGTCAAGGGTGGCGCGACCAACCTCGCGAGGATCGCTGGTAGGACTCGCCTTGCGAGGGAGGCTGGAGGGATCAGCCTCGCGAGGATTGCCCGCAAGGTAACGCAGGCCTCCCTCCGCTACCGCCGCAGCCAAGGAGAAATGAGGACCGTCATCAGGACGAAGGGGCTGGGGGCTTCCAGGAACCACGTGCGATCGCCTGCATCCTGGGCGGAGCTCAAGCCCCAGCCTCTCAGCGCATCTTCAAGCAGTTCGCCCGCGAAGTGAATGCAGTCCTCCCCAAGCTCGAGGCCATGCGCCCTCTCAGGTGGTTGGCGTGTGCCATCACGTTCAGCTCAGCGGATCAGCTCAAGTGCGCGGCCACAGCCGGAGTCCTCCCGATGCTTTGTTCCCCAATCATCAGCAACGTGCTAGTCACCAGGACCCTCATCGATGGCGGGGCAGGGCTCAACGTCCTGTCCGTGGAAACATTCAACAATCTCCAAGTGCCCTACAATCAGCTTCAGCCGACCAAGCCTTTCTCCGGAGTCACCGACGGCTCCACGGTCCCGATTGGGCAGGTCCGCCTCCATGTCACCTTCGGGGCACGCGACAACTACCGCACCGAGCTCATCGACTTCGACGTCGCCCACATTCGCCTGCCGTACAACGCCATCCTCGGGTACCCAGCGCTGGCCAAGTTCATGGCCGTAACCCACCACGGCTACAACGTCCTCAAGATGCCAGGAAGTGGCGGAGTCATCACGGTGCCCTGCGAAGAGAGAGATGCAGTGTGCTCCCTGGAGCGAGCCTTTCAGGCCGCATCGCTGGAAGACCCGGATTGCGGAAGCAGGAGGCTTCCCGAGGCCGCCCCCAAGAAGAAGAAGACATCGACCGGCCCGTCCCCTCAGGAGGCAGGTCCCTCAGGGCCTGCGCCTGCTCAGGGGGAACCTCCTTCCATCGCATAGGGAAGCGCGCCCGGCGCCCTCCTCAGGCAGGGCTCGGGGGCTCCCCTGGAGGCCGTCGACCTCGCCAAGGTCATGAGGGAGGCGCTTGGGCACCACGTGGAGGCATGCTTCGAAGCACGTTTCCATCAAGAAGGAGCAAGGCCAGGAGGGCCAAACCCTCAGGAGTTCGTCAGCAAGGCCATTCAGGAGCTACAGGAGTCAAGGGTCATGAGAGGCAGCCGCCGCTTACCCGCTGTGGCCCCCCATCCAGGCGAGGATGGTGGGTTGCGCGTCTGCATCGACATACCAGGGCTCAACCAAGCCGCGTCTCAGGAGCGCCTCTGGCCTTCGCGAGTGGGACGCTGCGAGGGTCTGCCTCACAGCTACGTTCGCATGCCTTACGGCTCGCCGAACGCGGCTGCTACGTACCAGCGCATCATGAGGGCCATCCTGGAGGCTCAAGAGGTCAGGTGTTCCGCAGCCCTGGTGGAGATGGAGACGGTCCGCGAGGAGCCACCAGCGCCTCCGGAGCCTCCCGAGGCCCCAGGGCCTGGGGGCTCGTGAGGATTTGCTCCTGCAGCCCATCGAGTCTGCTGCATCAACACCCCTTCGTCTTCAGCGTCATCAGGTGACATCTTTCAAGTTTCATTTCCAGCTAGGAGCGCCCTCGGGGCTGCATTATTCCCAGGCCGCGTGGGTCCGTCCCTGTGGCATGTATCTCTTTTATTTCATGTTCTTAGCTTACTCTGCTGGGGGCGCCCCTTGGGCTGCATTATCCCCAAGCCGCTCGGGTCAGACCTAGTGGCATGTACCCCTCTTGCATTTATCTTAGGGCCATGTTTTTGACCCATCATGCTTGTTATTTGGTGCCTGTTCATGGTACCTTTTCTTCTTGGATGTCGCAAGCTTGCGCGTTAAAGGGGGGTGCCTGAGCATCGCGACTTAGGGCTCCTACCGGCTCTCCGGCCCTCACCCTCTGGTCTGCCCACGGCATCGCGCCCGGCATACCGGCGACGGCTGAGACCAGCCCGAGAGCTGGGACCCGAGGACGTAGAGTTTCGACATCTAACCCAGCTTCCACGTTAAAGGGGGGGTGCCTGAGCATCACGACTCTGGGCTCCTACCGACTCTCCGGCCCTCACCCTCTGGTCTGCCCACGGCATCGCGCCCCGGCATACCAGCGACAGCTGAGACCAGCCCGAGAGCCGGGACACGAGGACGTAGAGCACCGGCATCTAGCCAAATTTGCAGGAACACACTTCAAGATAAGGCCCAGCGCAGGGCGCAACCCGCCTTGGGGTAGGGCCCCGTGAAGATCATCTTTTTGGAAAAGGCCCGGAGCCTGTGAAGAAGGCGAATGCCTGTGAAGATCATCATTTTGGAAAAGGCCCGGAGCCTATGAAGAAGGCGAATGCCTGTGAAGATCATCTTTTTGGAAAAGGCCCGGAGCCTGTGAAGAAGGCGAATGCCTATGAAGATCATCTTTTTGGAAAAGCCCTGGAGCCTGTGAAGAAGGCGAATGCCTGTGAAGATCATCTTTTTGGAAAAGGCCCGGAGCCTGTGAAGAAGGCGAATGCCTGTGGAGATCATCTTTTTGGAGAAGGCCCGGAGCCTGTGAAGAAGGCGAATGCCTGTGAAGCTGTCGCGTTTTGGGAAAGGCCCGGAGCCTGTGAAGAGGGCCAATGCCCGTGAAGCTTGCTTCCCCGAAGAAAGGCCCGGAGCCTGTGAAGAAGGCCAACGCCTGTGAAGCTCGCCGCCCGTGACACTCTCACGTAATAATGAGTTGGGGCTGTACACGCCCCAGAGTCTCAGGAGCGTCGGCCTCAGGCCCTGGGGCTCCCTCCCATGTCCAGTGGCAGCACTTAGCTCTGTGCTGGTGAGAAGACGTCGAAGACTAGACTAGGTGCCGGACGCAGCTTTTTCATTTGCTTTCTGCAGTTGGCTAGTTCATTCTCATTTGAAGTTTTATTGAAACTGTCGCTGTTTTTTGACTTATGGCTCTTCGACTTTTCGCCCTCCGGCCTCGTTTTCTCTTGCGCAAGGTCTCGCGAGGGACGGCCCTAGCGCCCTCGCGAGTGTTTTGATCCTTTCGGTCAAGACCTCACGACCCGGGTCCACTATAGGAGCATCCCTCCAGTCCGTGCCTCACGGGCACCGCGACACGAATACAGGACCTGGGTCGGTCGCCCCATGGCCAAGGCTGGGGATTACCTACGCGCGAGCGTTTGAACAATACCAAAATAACGGAAATGCTATGACGATTGACAACGATAACACAAACACGCCCCCATGGGGCCCCCACATAGTTGTCTTTTTGCGCAGGAAAAAGGGGGAGGGAGGAACAAATCAGGCAAAGCTCGCCAGGCGCCGGACCTGAGCTGCCTCCGGAGCTCAAGCGGACTCCCTCTCGCACTTCACCAGGGTGCGGCGGTGGGCGGACCCGCTACCACCCTCCAAGCAGGCACGACGGCGTGGAGGCCGACCGCGCCCGCTGCTAGAAGAGTCGCTGCCCGAAGAGGAACCAGTGAAGCTTGAGGAATCCTGGGCGCCGCCAGCCGCGCGCGCGCTGCCCTCTCCATCCTCGCCGGGGCTGGGTCCCCGGCCGTGGCCATCGTCTTCAGGGCAGCACCCAGTGCGGCGACCATCTTCCCCAAACACCCTCACGTAGAGGGTGGCGTCGCCGTCGAACTTGAAGTGCAGGGTGCACCAGCGGCTCACGCCACGCGCGCGGGCAAACGTCTGCCAGCTGTGGGTCAGGGCCAGGCTCCCGGCCGCGAAGACCTCCAACGAAGCCCACGAGGCCCGGCTACAGCAGCCGTCTGCCTGGAGCCAGAGGCCGCCCGGGGCGCCAGTCGGGAGCTCGCCTAGGAGGAAGCGAGGGAGCTGAAGCCGGGCGCTGGCCGGCTCCGCCGTCCACACAACAAACTCCGGCAGCACCTCCGCAATGCGAGAGCGCGGCCTCGGGGCCTCGGAGGACCAACCGCAGAGGACCAACCGCCTCTTCGGCGGAAGCGGATTCGAACCCTCTCGGGGGGGCCTTTCCTTTCTCTTCTGCGGAGAACCGGCGGATGGGCGCCATCAGCGTGAGACGGAGCGATGGCGAAGATGGAGAAGAGGAGAAATAGCAGAGGAAGATTGACTGGAATGGCTCGCGCCGTTTCGTACTTATAGCCAAGGTAGGCCAACCGTCGGCTTCCATGACCGCAGGTAATCATGACCGGTTTTTTGCATGCAGGGACTTGTCAGTTTGTGCAGTTGCCGAGGCATCGTGGGGGAGCGGAGCCGCCCACATCCAATCAACCGCCACGCGGCACCCAAGGCCGCAGGCTATTAGAGCCCGCGACGCTTCGCACTTGCCCTTTCGCCTCTCTGCTCGGCCAAGTCCGGGCGCGCCTTGGGCCCGCGGGCTACTGTCGGTGTTCTGGGAACGAGGGTCCCCAGACTTGCCTGCCTGCGGCCTGCGGCGTGGCTCAAAGGGGACCCAGCACGGCCCATCTTCATCAACACAAGCTCAAGACCCTCGCGAGGGGCCAAGCCTCACGGGGCGAACGACAAGGAGCTTCCTCAGGCACGGCCTCATCAGGCTGGCTCACGAGGAGGTGGAGATTTCGAGGCGGGGTACCTCGCGAGGTGCCCATGACGCAAGTCATGACGACCAAGGGCGCCAGCCGGGCGCCAGCCCGCGCAGTGTCCTTCTTTCCTCTTTGGTGCAAGGGGAGCAAGCGCGGGCGAGAGCATCAAGCAAAGGCATCCATTTCGGTGCAACAAGACCAAGACCAGTCCAACGGCAGGATGGAGGTCACCGTGGAGCCCAAGCCAGCGTCACCACCAGAGCCTTTGACAGGCGAGGACCAACTTTAGTCAGGATAAGTGTACTAGATGTTCCCCTTCAAAATGGCCAATTGTTGGCGCCCTTCCCGCTCAATATTTGGGAAGAGGCCCAGGGCCCTTGCCTATAAATAGGACTAGCCACCCGCAGGGTAGGGGCATCTGGATAGGAATCTAGAGATAGGATAAGCATCCAGAATCAACCCCTCCAAAGGGACAACACCACCACAAGAACAGACCCTCGCGAGGCTGTTCTTCCTTGTATTGTTCATCATCAGCCCAAGAGGCAATCCACCACACCACACACTGGAGTAGGGTATTACACCACAATGGTGGCCTAAACCAGTATAAATCTTGTGTCCCTTGTGTTGTTCTTCTCGTAGTTTAGATCCTAGCGATTCGGTGAGGAACAGTTAGGTAGAAGGCGAAACCTCCGCGCGCACCCCAGTGTTCGAACCTCAAGGGTTTGCCGGAACCCTAAATCCGACACGGGCCTCCACCTCCGCCTCCCACCTTCGTAGACAGAGCAAACCAAACAGCTTATTAGGAGCAATCATCTGTGTTATTATTGGTCTTCGCACACATTTCAGATTACGGACCTATTTGCCACGTACGCATCTTGTTCAGTTGAAACATTTCCATTGTGTTGCCTAATCACACACAATTCATCCTAGTGAAATGTATGCCGTATATCACACACACCCTCATCTGGTTACCCATTTCTGTTGTTCTGCATCATCACAAACAGTCTTCTGGATTAACTATTTGCCACTCATCGCACACGCAAATCTAATACGAACTGTGTTTGAGGTCGCCGCTATCGCAAACATTTTGAATCTTTTTTGACAATTTTATTACATCATTGTTTGTGATTGATGCATCACACACAGTTTCGTCAAAGGGTCTCTGATTCGACTGTCGCGTTTGGACTATCCTGCAGTAGTGAGAACATGGCTTCTATATTCCAACGATGGGCTTCCTCAAATGCTCTAGGTCTTCATGAGCAAGCAAGTTGGATGCACACCCACTTAGTTTCTTTTTGAGATTTCATAAACTTATAGCTCTAGTGAACCCGTTGCATGGCAATCCCTACTCACTCACATTGATATGTATTGATGGGCATCTCCATAGCCCATTGTTATGCCTAGTTGATGTGAGACTATCTCCTTCTTTTTGTCTCCTCTACAACCACCATATTCTATTCCACCTATAGTGCTATGTCCATGGCTCATGCTCATGTATTGTGTGAAAGTTGAAAAGTTTTAAGAATACTAAAGTATGAAACAATTGCTTGGCTAAAACCGGGGTTGTGCATTATTTGAATACTTAGTGATGAAGATGGAGCATAGCCAGGATAGCTTCCTTTAGCCATAGTATTTTGAGAAGACATGATTGCTTTATTAGTATGCTTGAAGTGCTATTGTTTTTATGTCAATATTAAACTTTTGTTTTGAATCTTATGGATCTGAACATTCATGCCACAATGAAGAAAATTACATGGATAAATATGTTAGGTAGCATTCCACATCAAAAATTCTGTTTTTATCATTTACCTCCTCGGGGACGAGCAGGAATTAAGGTTGGGGATGCTTGATACGTCTCCAACGTATCTATAATTTTTGATTGTTCCATGCTATTATATTATCTATTTTGGATGTTTTATATGCATTAATATGCTATTTTATATTATTTTTGGGACTAACCTATTAACCTAGAGCCCAGTGCTACTTTCTGTTTTTTCCTTGTTTTCGGGTTTCGCAGAAATGGAATACTAAACGGAGTCCAAACGGGATAAAACTTTACGACAATTTTTCTTGGACCAGAAGACACCTAGGAGACTTGGGATTCAAGTCAAAAGAGCCATGAGGCGGCGACGAGGGTGCAAGGCGCGCCCAGGGGGGCCCTCGGTGAACCCCTGACCTAGATCTTCCTCCTATATGTTCACATATATCCCAAAACCCTCAGAAGCATCCACGAAAACACTTTTCCACCACCGCAACCTTCTGTTCCCGTGAGATCCCATCTTGGGGCCTTTTCTGGCATCCTGCTGGAGGGGGATTCAATCATGGAGGGCATCTACATCAAATCTATTGCCCTTCCGATGAAGCGTGAGTAGTCCACTTCAGACCTACGGGTCCATAGCTAGTAGCTAGATAGCTTCTTCTCTCTTTTTGATTCTCAATACCATGTTCTCCTTGATGTTCTTGGAGATCTATCTGATGTAATACTCTTTTGTAGTGTGTTTGTCAAGATCCAATGAATTGTGGATTTATGATCATCTTATCTATGAATATTATTTGAATCTCCTCTGAATTCTTATATGCATGATTTGGTATCTTTGTATTTCTCTTCGAATTATTGGTTTGGTATGGCCAAGTATATTGGTATTTCTTGCAACGGGAGAGGTGCTTAGCTTTGGGTTCAATCTTGCGTGATTTCACCCAGTGACAAAGTAGGGGTAGCAAGACACGTATTGCATTGTTGCCATCGAGGATAAAAAGATGGGGTTCTCATCATATTACTTGTGTTAATTTCTCTACATCATGTCATCTTACTTAATGTGTGTTGGTGCAACAAACCCTGGGTCTGTTGCCCTAACTGTGCACAGGCACGGGATTAAGATTGAAGCACCAACCCAAGGCAGAGTACAAGAAACCAAGAGATTTGAAGAACCAACTAGCAGATCAGAGGGACAAAGACCAAGCCAGAGATGTAAGATATTGTCGAGAGAAAGGCATCCTTTGCCGGGTAGGCAAGCCCGGCAAGGGGCAAGGCCACCCCCAGAAGAAGATGACCATGGCATCCCGGTAGGGCCTGCCTGGACTCGCTGAGGCTAAACCACCTCACCAACCACTCCACCACGACTCACGTCGTCGATCAGTGCGGTGCCAAGCCGCAGAGTGATTAAGTGGCAACCATTCACCACATGGCAGCCCCTTTCTACCAGGAAACCCACAGATGGCACCCGTCCTGCGATGTGTCAGACAAGCAGACGACGAGCTGGCAAGATAGCTCGGCGAGCCTTGTCGGGTAACCAATGACGTGACGTTGAGCGGTGCATTAAATGTGCACTGTCAGCCAATAGAGTTAGGTATGATAGCACTATTTGCTATCATATCAATGCATAGTGACTAATTTTCCACTGTGGTGACCCCTTAACCTATAAAAGGAGGCATGTGGCAATAGTAGAAAGGGTTAGAAGGTTGGATAACTCACACCCTCGTACGCGCGTAGTTGCTGCCGCCCTGACGCAACCCTTGCCAGGCAAGTGTACTACGCTCCACCACCACATTTCCACCATCAATCCACGAAAGCAGGAGTAGGGTTTTACTCCTTGCGGCGGCCCGAACAAGGGTAAAAATGCCCGTGTGATCTCTGCCGTGCTGCATCACGTTCATATGCTCTTTGTGCAACGCGGCATCCCCCTGCCAAACCAGCAAGGGGCCTCCTAGTCCCATAGGTGGTCGTGGTTTCCCGCGACATCTTTGGTGCGCTAGGTAAGGGGGTTTGCTTGCATGAACTTGCAGACATGAGCAGCGTGTTGCCTTCATCGCCTTCTGCATCTTCGACGGCTGAGGGAGTCCTGGATTAGGGGGTATCCGGATAGCCGGACTATATACTTTGGCCGGACTGTTGGACCATGAAGATACAAGACTCAAGACTTTGTCCCGTGTCCGGATGGGACTCTCCTTTGGGTGGAAGACAAGCTTGGCGATCCGGATATTGGATCTCCTTCTTTGTAACCGACTCTATGTAAACCCTAGCCCCATCCGTGTCTATATAAACCGGAGGGTTTAGTCCATAGAGGAACAATCATAATCATCATAGGCTAGCTTCTAGGGTTTAGCCTCTACGATCTTGTGGTAGATCAACTCTTGTAATACTCATATCATCAAGATCAATCAAGCAGGAAGTAGGGTTTTACCTCCATTGAGAGGGCACGAACCTGGGTAAAACATCGTGTCCCTTGCCTCATGTTACCATTAGCCTTCGACGCACAGACCGGGACCCCCTACCCGAGATCCACCGGTTTTGACACCGACATTGGTGCTTTCATTGAGAGTTCCTCTGTGTCGTCACTACAAGGCTCGATGGCTCCTTCAATCATCAACAACAACGCGGTCTAGGGTGAGACTTTTCTCCCCGGACAGATCTTCATGTTTGGCGGCTTCGCACTGTGGGCCAATTCGCTTGGCCATCTGGAGCAGATCGATAGCTATGCCCCTGGCCAGCAGGTCAGGTTCGGAAACTTGAACTACACGGCCGATATCCGTAGAGATTTGAACTTCGACGGATTCGGGCCTATGCCAGGAGCGTCGAACAATCACGACGAGCACGGCTTAGACCTGCTGTCAGACAATACTGAGGATATCACACCTGCAGGAGCTCCGAACCTAAATCCGGGGCAGATTGCGTTGTCCGAGGACAGGTGGATGGACCCCGCCCCGGAGGCTACACACTCATCGGCAGTAGAGCCGATCACAGACTTCACACCCAAGGAAGTATGTGTCTCCGGACCCCCGGACTGGTGTCCGGCTGTAGGTTCCAGACTGTGCGCCCCGAGCCTGCCAATTCTGGTTGGGCTCCGATAATGGAATTCACCGCCGCGGATATCTTCCAGCACTCGCCCCTCGGCGACATGCTGAATTCATTAAAGTCTCTCTCTTTGTCAGGAGATGCTTGGCCGAACTATGTCCGGTCTGAGGGGGAAGAAGGCGACGAAGAAATTCGTTCCCCACCCACCACCCACTTCATAGCCACTGTCGATGAGGTAACAGACATGCTTGACTACGACTCCGATGACACCTACGATACGGACGTTGGCGCAGGGTGATACGTCTCCAACGTATCTATAATTTTTGATTGTTCCATGCTATTATATTACCCCTTTTGGATGTTTATGGGCTTTATTTTACACATTTATATCATTTTTGGGACTAACCTACTAACCAGAGGCCCAGCCCGTATTGCTGTTTTTTTCCTATTTCAGTATTTCGAAGAAAAGGAATATCAAACGGAGTCCAAACGGAATGAAACCTTCGGGAGCGTGATTTTTGGAACGAACGTGATCCACATGACTTGAAGTGCAAGTCAAGAAGCAATTGAGGCCTCCACGAGATAGGAGCCCCCCCCCCTATAGGGCGCGCCCCCTGTCTCGTGGGCCCCTCGAGCGTCCACCGACATACTTCTTCCTCCTATATAAGCCTACGTACCCCAAAAACATCCAGGGAGCCAACGAAACACAATTTCCACCGTCGTAATCTTCTGTATCCGCGAGATCTCATCTTGGAGCCTTCGCCGGCACTCTGCCGAAGGGGAAATCGACCACGGAGGGCTTCTACATCAACACCATAACCCCTCCGATGAGTTGTGAGTAGTTTACCACAGACCTATGGGTCCATAGTTATTACCTAGATGGCTTCTTCTCTCTTTTTGGATCTCAATACAATGTTCTCCCCCTCTCTTGTGGAGATCTATTCGATGTAAACTCTTTTTGTGGTGTGTTTGTCGAGATTCGATGAATTGTGGGTTTATGATCAAGTTTATCTATGAATAATATTTGAATCTTCTCTGAATTCTTTTATGTATGATTGAGTTATCTTTGCAAGTCTCTTTGAAATATAAGTTTGGTTTGGCCATGGGAGAAGTGCTTAGCTTTGGTTCAATCTTGCGGTGTCCTTACCCAGTGACAGGAAGGGTTGCAAGGCACGTATTGTATTGTTGCCATCGAGGATAAAAAGATGGGGTTTATATCATATTGCTTGAGTTTATCCCTCTACATCATGTCATCTTGCTTAATGCGTTGCTCTGTTCTTTATGAACTTAATACTCTAGATGCAGGCAGGACTCGGTCATTGTGTGGAGTAATAGTAGTAGATGCAGGCAGGAGTCGGTCTACTTGTTGCAGACATGATGCATATATACATGATCATGCCTAGATAATCTCATAATTATTCGCTTTTCTATCAATTGCTCGACAGTAATTTGTTCACCCACCGTAATACTTATGCTATCTTGAGAGAAGCCACTAGTGAAACCTATGGGCCCCGGGTCTATCTCTTATCATATTTGCTACCAATCTACTTCTATTTGCATCTATATTATAAAATACCAAAAATATATTTATCTTATCATACTATCTCTATTAGATCTCACTTTCGTAAGTGGCCGTGAAGGGATTGACAACCCCTTTATTGCGTTGGTTGCGAGTTCTTTGTTTGTTTGTGTAGGTGCGTGGGACTTTTGAGGAGCCTCCTACTGTATTGATACATTGGTTCTCAAAAACTGAGGGAAATACTTACGCTACTATTGCTGCATCACCCTTTCCTCTTCAAGGAAAACCAACGCAAGCTCAAGACGTAGCAAGAAGGATTTCTGGCGCCGTTGCCGGGGAGGCTTCCACCAAGTCAAGTCAAGATTCGACCTCCCGCCAACGTGCGATTTCTGGCGCCGTTGCCGGGGAGGTCTTCGCTCAAGTCAAGACATACCAAGTACCCATCACAAACCCATCTCCCTCGCATTTACATTATTTGCCATTTGCCTCTCGTTTTCCTCTCCCCCACTTCACCCTTGTCGTTTTATTCGCCCTATCTTTTCCAATCTCCTCCTCTCTTTTTTGCTTACCTTTTTTTGTACTTGCTTGTGTGCCTGTTTGTCCTTATGGCTTTGCCTAAGGGTTCTGACCACCTTCTCAGAAGGTTGGAAGAGATTGAACCAAATATTAGAAGCTTTATGAATTTGCAATTTGAGCATAATAATTTTTTAGAAAAGAGCTTAAGGAACAAAAAGGTTTTGGGGGGTTTATGAACAAAGAGCTTGATGATATGAATAAAGAATTTTATGGTGTTAACGCTCAAATTACCCGGCATGAAAATGCTATAGCCAAAATTTCTAATAAGCAAGCCACCTTAGACAATAAGATGGCCGCCAAACCAGAAAAGTTAGATGAAAATAATGATGAGGATCTTAAAGTTATTGATGCGTCTCCTATTAGATCTATGTTTTGCAATATGAATCTTGATAATTATGGGACTGATGATGAGTCAACTTTACCTAGAAGGTGTCCCAAGAATTCAGAGTTTTTTACTAAATTTGGTAAAAGTGGGATTGGAGAGGTCACAACTTTAAATAGCATTGAACCCACTATCTCGGATTTCAAGGAATTTGATTATGATAATTGTTCTTTAGAAGGTTGTATTTCCTTGTTGCAATCCGTTGTTAATTCTCCTCATGCTTATAGTCAAAACAAAGCTTTTACCAAACACATTGTTGATGTCTTGATGCAATCTTATGATGAAAAACTTAATTTGGAAGTTTCTATACCTAGAAAACTTAATGATGAGTGGGAACCTACTATAAAGATTAGAATTAAAGATCATGAGTGTTTTGCTTTGTGTGATTTGGGTGCTAGTGTTTCCACGATTCCGAAAACTTTATGTGATATTCTAGGTTTCCATGATCTTGATCATTGCTCTTTAAATTTGCACCTTGTGGATTCCACCATTAAAAAGCCAATGGGGAGGATCAATGATGTTCTCATTGTTGCAAATAAAATTTTTGTGCCCGTAGATTTTATCGTTCTTTATATGGATTGCAATCTTTCTTGCCCTATTATTCTTGGTAGACCTTTCCTTAGAACGATTGGCGCGATTATTGATATGAAGGAAGAGAATATTAGATTCCAATTTCCATTAAAGAAAGGCATGGAGCACTTTACAAGAAAGAAAGTCAAATTACCTTATGAATCTATCATGCGGGCTACTTATGAATTTAGTGCCAAAGATGGCACTCGTTAGATCTATCTTCGCTCTTATGCCTAGCTAGGGGCGTTAAACGATAGCGCTAGTTGGGAGGCAACCCAATTTTCTTTGTGTTTTTTGTTTTTGTTCCTGTTTAGTAATAAATCTTGCATCTACCCTCTGTTTAGATGTGTTTTTATGTTTTAATTAGTGTTTGTGCCAAGTAGAACCTATAGGATAACCTATGATGATAGTTGATTTGATTCTGCTGAAAAACAGAAAATTTGCACGAACGAAATTAGTTTTTTTAAATCACAGAAACGTGATTTTGCGTTGATTCTTTTTGATGATGATCAATAAACAAATTTTCCAGTACTTCATATTTTTTTAGGATTTTTAGAGTTCCAGAAGTTTGCGTTAGTTACAGATTGCTACAGACTGTTCTGTTTTTGACAGATTCTGTTTTCCGTGTGTTCTTTGCTTATTTTGATGCATCTATGGCTAGTAAAATAGTTTATAAACCATAGATAAGTTGGGATACAGTTGGTTTAACACCAAAATAAATAAAGAATGAGTTCATTATAGTACCTTATGTGGTGGTTTTGTTTTCTTTCACTAACGGAGCTTATAAGATTTCCTGTTGAGTTTTGTGTTGTGAAGTTTTCAAGTTTTGGGTAAAGCTTTTATGGACTATGGAATAAGGAGTGGCAAGAGCCTAAGCTTGGAGATGCCCAAGGCACCCCAAGATATTCAAGGATAGCCAAGAGCCTAAGCTTGGGGATACCCTGGGAAGGCATCCCCTCTTTCGTCTTCGTTCATTGGTAACTTTACTTGGAGCTATATTTTTATTCGTCACATGATTTGGAGCGTTGTGTATTATTTTAGTCTTTGCTTTTTAGTTTAACACAATCATCCTTGCTGTACACACCTTTTGGGAGAAGCCTATTTTATTAGAATTTGCTAGAATACTCTATGTGCTTCACTTATAACTTTTGAGCTTGATAGTTTTTGCTCTAGTGCTTCACTTATATCTTTTAGAGCACGGCGTTGGCTTATTTTTGTAGAAATTTCTAGTATCTCATGCTTCACTTATATTATTTTGGGAGTCTTTTAGAACAGCATGGTATTTTCTATGGTTATAAAATTGGTCCTAGAATGGTAGGCATCCAAGTTGGGTATGATAAAAACTATCATAGGAAGTGAATTGGATGCTATGATCAATTTGATACTTGATAATTGTTTTGAGATATGGAGGTAGTGATATTAAAGTCATGCTAGTTGGGTGATTATGAATTTAAAGAATGCTTGTGTTGAAGTTAGCAAGTCCCGTAGCATGCACGTATGGTTAAAGTTGTGTAACAAATTTGAAACATGAAGTGTACCTGGCTTGTGCATCCTTATGAGTGGCGGTCGGGGACGAGCGATGGTCTTTTCCTACCAATCTATCCCCTAGGAGCATGCGCGTAGTACTTGATTTTTGATGACTTCTAAATTTTTGCAATAAGTATATGAGTTCTTTTGATTAATGTTGAGTCCATGGATTATACGCACTTTTACCTTTCCACCATTGCTAGCCTCTTCGGTACCGTGCATTGCCCTTTCTCACCTTGAGAGTTGGTGCAAACTTCGCCGGTGCATCCAAACCCCATGATACGATAAGCTCTATCACACATAAACCTCCTTATATCTTCCTCAAAACAGCCACCATACCTACCTATTATGGCATTTCCATAGCCATTCCGAGATATATTGCCATGCAACTTTCCACCGTTCCGTTCATCATCATGACATACTTTACTTTTGTCATATTGCCATTGCATGATCATGTAGTTGACATCGTATTTATGGAAAATCCACCATGCATTATTTTTCATACATGTCACTCTTGATTCATTGCACCATCCCGGTACACCGTCGGAGGCATTCATATAGAGTCATATCTTGTTCTAGTTTCGAGTTGTAATTCATATGTTGTAATCAATAGAAGTGTGATGATCATCATTATTAGAGCATTGCCCAAAGAAAAAAAAAGAAAAAAAGAAGAAAGGCCAAAAAAAGGCCCAAAAGAAAAAGAAAAAAAGAAAAAAAGAAAATAAATAAAAAGGGCAATGTTACTATCTCTTTTTCCACACTTGTGTTTCAAAGTAGCACTTTGTTCTTCATGTAGTGAGTCTCATATATTGTGCTTCAAAGTAGCACCATGTTTTTCATATAGTGAGTCTCATAAGTTGTCTTTTTCATACTAGTGGGAATTTTTCATTATAGAACTTGGCTTGTATATTCCTACGATGGGCTTCCTAAAATTCCCTAGGTCTTCGTGAGCAAGCAAGTTAGATGCACACCCACTAGTTTTCTTTTGTTGAGCATTCATTTATAGCTCTAGTGCATCTGTTGCATGGCAATCCCTACTCCTCATGTTCACATCAATTGATGGGCATCTCCATAGCCCGTTGATTATCCTTGTCAATGTGAGACTTTCTCCTTTTTTGTCTTCTCCACACAATCCCCATCATCATATTCTATTCCACCCATAGTGCTATATCCATGGCTCACGCTCATGTATTGCGTGAAGGTTGAAAAAGTTTGAGATTATTTAAGTATGAAACAATTGCTTGGCTTGTCATCGGGGGTATAGAAGTTGGGAACATCTTTGTGTGACAAAAATGAAGCATAGCCTAACTATATGATTTTGTAGGGATGAACTTTCTTTTGCCATGTTATTTTGAGAAGACATGATTACTTTGATTAGTATGCTTGAAGTGTTACTATTTATTTTATCAATATGAACTTTTATTTTGAATCATTTGGATCTGAACATTCATGCCACAATAAAGAAAATTACATTGAGAATTATGCTAGGTAGCATTCCACATCAAAAATTTCTCTTTTATCATTTACCTACTCGAGGACGAGCAGGAATTAAGCTTGGAGATGCTTGATACGTCTCCAAGGTATCTATAATTTTTATTGTTCCATGCTATTATATTACCCCTTTTGGATGTTTATGGGCTTTATTTTACACATTTATATCATTTTTGGGACTAACCTACTAACCAGAGGCCCAGCCCGTATTGTTGTTTTTTTGCCTATTTCAGTATTTCGAAGAAAAGGAATATCAAACGGAGTCCAAACGGAATGAAACCTTTGGGAGCGTGATTTTTGGAACGAACGTGATCTAGTGGACTTGGAGTGCAAGTCAAGAAGCAGTCGAGGCCTCCACGAGATAGGAGCCTCCCCCGCCCTATAGGGCATGCCCCCCTGTCTTGTTGGCCCCTCGGGCATCCACCAACGTAGTTCTTCCTCCTATATAAGCCTACGTACCCCGAAAACATCCAGGGAGCCAACGAAACACAATTTCCACAGCCGTAACCTTCTATATCCGCGAGATCTCATCTTGGAGCCTTCGCTGGCACTCTGCCGGAGGGGGAATCGACCATGGAGGGCTTCTACATCAACACCATAGCCCCTCCGATGAGTTGTGAGTAGTTTACCACAGACCTATGGGTCCATAGTTATTAGCTAGATGGCTTCTTCTCTCTTTTTGGATCTCAATACAATGTTCTCCCCCTCTCTTGTGGAGATCTATTCGATGTAAACTCTTTTTGCGTTGTGTTTGTCGAGGTCTAATGAATTGTGGGTTTATGATCAAGTTTATCTATGAATAATATTTGAATCTTATCTGAATTCTTTTATGTATGATTGAGTTATCTTTGTAAGTCTCTTCGAATTATCAGTTTGGTTTGCCCTACTAGATTGATCTTTCTTGCCATGGGAGAAGTGCTTAGCTTTGGGTTCAATCTTGCGGTGTCCTTACCCAGTGACAGAAAGGGTTGCAAGGCACGTATTGTATTGTTGCCATTGAGGATAAAAATATGGGGTTTATATCATATTGCTTGAGTTTATCCCTCTACATCATGTCATCTTGCTTAATGCGTTACTTTGTTCTTTATGAACTTAATACTCTAGATGCAGGCAGGAGTCGGTCGATGTGTTGAGTAATAGTAGTAGATGCAGGCAGGAGTCGGTCTACTTGTTGCGGACGTGATGCATATATACATGATCATGCCTAGATAATCTCATAATTATTCGCTTTTCTATCAATTGCTCGACAGTAATTTGTTCACCCACCGTAATACTTATGCTATCTTGAGAGAAGTCACTAGTGAAACCTATGGCCCCCGGGTCTATCTCTTATCATATTTGCTCCTAATCTACTTTTATTTGCATCTTTACTTTTTGCACTATATTATAAAATACCAAAAATATATTTATCTTATCATACTATCTCTATTAGATCTCACTTTCGCAAGTGGTCGTGAAGGGATTGACAACCCCTTTATTGTGTTGGTTGCGAGTTCTTTGTTTGTTTGTGTAGGTGCGTGGGACTTTTGAGGAGCCTCCTACTGGATTGATAACTTGGTTCTCAAAAACTGAGGGAAATACTTACGCTACTATTGTTGCATCACCCTTTCCTCTTTAAGGAAAACCAACGCAAGCTCAAGACGTAGCACAGGGGACGATCCCGAACCACCGCCCACGGGGCACTGGACTGCCACCTCATCATATGATATATACATGGTGGACACGCCTAAGGAGGACGATGGAGACAAAATGGAGGATAAAACCCCCGGACAAAAGCCAAAACGACGGCGCAGATGCCGCTCTAAATCCAGCCACAGTAAAAACAACGATAACAACGCTAAAAAGATCGACACCCCAGCCAACTCCGAAGGCAACAACGACCAAATGGACCCAGCGATGGAGCAGGATGAGCCAGGTGACGCCAAACACAGCCCGGAGCAGACGCCCGATCATAGTTATTCCGAGGGCCGAACTCATCAAACTGCCCCGGGACAGGAGCACAGTCCGGACGACAACACATTCATCATCCCAGAAACACGTTTTGGAACGAGATAACCTCCACATAAGTCTTATGGCCACTGCGAGAAGTCTAAAGAAGCAGAAGCAAAGGCTTAAGGCCGCACAGGAAACGCTTAATCGCAGATGGAATAAAGTGCTAGACATTGAAGAAAGTTATGGCGACGATCGCCACACAAAGAGCTATCCAAAGCGCAAGCTGCTGCCAGAATTCGACGACGAGGTTGTTCCAGCGAAGAACAATATGGCCAGTAGGCCAGACCAACCACTTCAAAACCACAATAGAGCATCTACTGACGCCGCACACGATTTACGTGAGCTCCTGGATAAAAAGGCCGGCGGGACCAGGTCCATCTATGGATATAGAGAACATGCTCCGGTGCAGGATAATGGTCACCAAAATGATCAGACTGATCGAGTACCAGTTCGGAATCAGCACCGGACACAACAACATGTCCAGATACAAAGGGGCCGCTCACCCTCTGTGCTTCACCGAAGAGGTACTAGACCACAAATTTCCACAGGGTTTCAAACCCGTGAACATAGAGGCATATGACGGAACGACAGACCCCGGGGTCTAGATTGAGGGTTTTATCCTTCACATCCACATGGCTCATGGGGATGACCTCCATGCCATTAAATACCTTCCCCTCAAGTTGAAGGGACCAGCTCGGCACTGGTTGAAAAGCCTCCCCGAAAACTCAATCGGAAGTTGGGAGGAACTTGAAGATGCTTTCAGGGCCAATTTTCAAGGAACCTATGTCCGACCTCCGGACACTGATGACTTAAGTCACATAATTCAACAGCCCGGAGAGTCCGCCCGCAAGCATTGGAATAGATTCCTCACTAAGAAGAATCAAATTGTCGATTGTCCGGATGCCGAAGCCCTAGCGGCCTTCAAGCACAGTATCCGGGATGAGTGGCTCGCCAGATACCTCGGCCAAGAAAAGCCGAGGACAATGGCAGCCTTAACAAGCCTTATGACCCGCTTTTGCGCGGGTGAAGAAGCTGGTTGGCCCGTAGAGGCACCAGCGACCCAGGCACATCCAAAATCAGGGATGGCAATGAGAAGCCACGATGCAATAAAAACAAACGTCGAAACAAGGAAGAAAGTCCGGACAACACAACGGTCAACGCCGGATTCAGGGCCTCTCGACCCGGTTAACAAAAGAAGCCATTTAAAGGCATCAAAGAGGGACCGTCTGGCCTGAACAAAGTCCTGGACAGACTGTGCCAAATTCATGGCACCCCCGAAAAACCTGCGAACCACACTCACAGAGAATGTTGGGTCTTTAAGCAGGCCGGCAAATTAAATACCGAACACAAGGGAAGGAAAACACCAAGTGAAGACGAGGACGAGCCTCGCCAGCCGAACACTGGGGGAGAGAAAAATTCCCACCAGAGGTAAAAATAGTAAACATGATCCACGCGGCTCACATACCCAAGAGAAGGCGCGAACGCGCGCTTAGAGACGCATACGCTATAGAGCCTGTCGCCCCAAAACTTAACCACTGGTCGGCCTGCCCGATCACCTTTGATCACAGGGACTACCCGACTAGTATGTGGCATGGAGGATCGGCTGCCTTGGTGCTCGACCCAATAATCGACGGATACCATCTCACTCGCGTCCTCATGGACGGCGACAGTAGTCTCAATCTAATATACCAGTACACTGTCCGCAGGATGGGGATAGACCCATCTAGAATCAGCCAAAGTAACACCACCTTTGAAGGGGTGATACCAGGCGTTGAAGCCCGCTGTAGGACACGAGGGGCTTCAAATATTCAATAAAGCCCACCTTTTGGCTTGACCTTATTAACAGGCCAATGTCTTACACTTCTACTATTCATTGACAATAGTTAACTCTTCGCACGCTTAGGTCATACTCTTCTACATGAGTTTTCCTTTTTACAGACATCATTCGTGTGATACCCTCCCAGGACACGGCACAACGGAGACAAAGGCGCAGACATGTAGCAGGGCCCCGCTCAAAGGTTTCTCTTTAGATTAAGCCCCTGTGTAAACCTTCTTTATTGTCTCTTGCTTACACATCCCATGGGTACTACACCCAAAGGGGATACTTCCGTTATTGGCATTTCGCCACGACAGACTAATGCACGTACCTGGAAATACGGGATTCATAATAAAGGGCGTTCTTCAGCCCAGTATATGTTCTAAAGTCTGAATACCTTTGGGAGTGTTCGGCGTCGCGAGTTTGGCCTTATATGCATCAGCTCCGAATCATGTCTTTGGTCAAATGTTGGGTTTGCCCGGCTCCTGGGTTTTGTCGCCTTACGTTCCATTCTTATAAGCTAAGGCGGCCAAAGGAGAACTACTGTGATTGTGCCCTGGTTATTCCGGATGAGCACCTCAGTAGAGAAAGCTGAAAACTGACTGTCATGATACAGCGAGAGACTGGTCAACCACTCGAGGACTCATCGTAATCTTTAGGATTCCTCCGCATTAACGAAGGACCGTTTCCCGGTCATGTACACACGCTCCCGTATTCGGATGCACGCAAAGGTACCAGGGGCTACATAGTAGCCCCACCGTCAAACTCCTATGGCTAAGTGAAAGTGTTAAAGCTATATAGTCCAGTTGCCTAGTTCGACGTGCGATCACCTCCTTAATGGACCAAGACATTGGATCAAGTGTGATTACGCATATTCTCGCGAACATCCCCGCATTGTATGCGTGGGGGCTGAAGCCAACTGTCACGCCAATATGTGATACTATCCTAAAGAGACTCGAAGGTCCCACCAAGGATAGAATCGCATATTGAAACGCTTTTGCAAGGTGGATATCATTACATCAACATTACATAATATATGGGGACACATACAAGAGGCATACAAAACCACACGAATACAAGATCATCTTACATAAAAGCAACATCCGACTACGGATGAAACACAAACAGAAACTCAAACGACATCCACCCTGCTAGCCCAGGCTGCCGACCTGGAACCTATCCCCTGATCGAAGAAGCAGAAGAAGAACTCAACGCAAGCAACCATCGCTCTCGCGTCATGATCATCGCATAACCTGTACCTGCAACTGTTGTTGTAGTAATCTGTGAGCCACGAGGACTCAGCAATCCCATTACCATGGGTATCAACACTAGCAAAGCTTAAAGGGAAAGGAAGGGGTAAAGGTGGTGAGGTTGCAGCAGCGACTAAGCATATATGGTGGCTAACATACGCAAATAAGAGCGAGAAGAGAAGCAAAGGAATGGTCGTGAAGCTAGCAATGATCAAGAAGTGATCCTGAACTCCTACTTACGTCAAACATAACCCAAAACCGTGTTAACTTTCCGGACTCCGCCGAAAAGAGACCATCATGGCTACACACGCGGTTGATGTGTTTTAATTCGTATCTGGTGTCAAGTTATCTACAACCGGACATTAACAAATCCCATCTGCCTATAACCGCAGGCACGGCTTTCGAAAGTTTATACCCTGCAGGGGTGTCCCAACTTAGCCCATGATAAGCTCTCGCGATCAACGAAGGATATACCTTCTCCCAGGAAGACCCGATCAGACTCGGAATCCCGGTTTACAAGACATTTCGACAATGGTAAAACAAGACCAGCAAGACCGCCCGATGCGCCGACAATCCCGATAGGAGCTGCACATATCTCGTTCTCAGGGCAACACCGGATGAGCAATCCGTACAACTAAAACTAGACCTCAAATTTCCCTGAGGGGGCGCTGCAAAGGGCTCTAGTTCGGACCAACACTTAGACAAGCACTGGCTCGGGGGGCTGAAATAAAGATGACCCTCGAGAGAGCGACTCCCAAGGGAAAAGTAGGTGGTGGTGAGGCAAATGGTAAAACCAATGTTGGGCCTTGCTGGAGGAGTTTTATTCAAAGCGAATTGTCAAGGGGGTCCCATAAATCACCCAACCGCGTAAGGAACACAAAATCCGGGAACATAACACCGGTATGACGGAAACTAGGGGCGGCAAGAGTGGAACAAAACACCAGGCATAAGGCCGAGCCTTCCACCCTTTACCAAATATATAGATGCATTAATTAAATAAGAGATATTGTGATATCCCAACATAATCCTGTCCACCATGGAGTAATCTTCAACTTCACCTGCAACTAACAACGCTATAAGAGGGGCTGAGCAAAGCGGTAACATAGCCAAGCAATCGTTTGCTAGGAAGGGTGCAAAAGGTTAGAGGCTGACATGGCAATTTGGGAGGCTTGAAGAGTAAATGATAGGTAGCACAGCATAGCGATAGAACGAAGCAACTAGCATAGCAATGATAGTAGTGAGATCCAGGGTAGCGGTCATCTTGCCTGAAATCCCGCAAGGAAGAAGAACGAGTCCATGAAGAAGATGAAGCCACGAAGACGAACCAAGCGTAGACGAACGAATCCTCATGATCGCAACGAAACAGGAACTATCGAGAAGAAGCACACAACATAGTAAACACACCACACATAGACAAGACATGGTGCACAACAAGCATGATGCAAGACAAAGCTACATGAAGCTACTCATGGCAAGAGATGATGCAAACAAGAGCAACACAACAAGGCAAGTTTAAATGAGGCCGGGAACAACATATAACAATTCCGGTAAGTCCTCATATGCAAATTTCGAAGTTGGTCCAGATCTGAACAAACATTAAGTTGAAGTTGTTAAACAGCAAGTTAAGATGCACCAAGATGATCTACACAAGATTCTAGTCAAGTTACATATAAAGTTTAATAGATTTGGAGCTACGGCCTAGAAGATATGAGCAAAACAAGTTAAACATGGCATTGATGCAAAATGCATACAAACATCAAGCAAACACTCTCAAAACATGGATGCAACATGATAATATGAAGCTACACACAAAAACAAGCAAGTTTCATATAGAGCACACTCAAAACGGAGCAACGGTTCAACACACACACTATACAAGATATGGCAACAATCTGTTCAAAACAGCAACTAGGCATATTGCAAGTACCAAAACAACATGCTACAGTATCTCAACATGAAAACAAAAGGCATGGGCATGATGTACAGGTAAAGTATAACAAAACATGAACACTGAGCTATCTCCAGAAATCACTAGAACATGCTCAAACACACATGGCAAGATTGCAAATAATAACAGTTCAGACTTTGCAGAAAATAACATCAGGTTGCAATGCTTGGAGCTATCAAACAACATGCTACAGGAACTTATCATGGCAAACAAAGGCATGGCATGAATCTACTAATTGCATAGAACAACAGTCTCTTACTGACCATGAGCCAAAAAGGAGCAGAAAATATGATGGCACCCATGTAAACATAGCAAGTTATATGACAGATTCCAACATGGCAGGAACAACGATAAGTAGGCAGGTAGATGAGCTTGTACCACTCACCACAGAGCAATAAATGGCATGAAAAGGAAACCAACAGTAATAAGACATGTTTATGAAGCCAAGCATGACAAATCAAGTTCATAGGTTGCATGGATCACTAATAAGCATGGCAGCAACTGAACTTAATGTTAACAGGCTGACAACAACATTATTTAGCAACTTTGGAGCAAGATATGAACAAGCTACAGCAAGCTATAAATGCAACCACGGGCATGGATGGATAGAGCATGACATGTATAACAAAACACCCTTAGTGAACATCTCCATATTATGCATAGAATGACTTGTAGAAGCAGGTTTACATAGCATCACGAAATAACAGATTCAGCCTAGCAAAACAGCAACAGCGAGTACACTACTTAACAAGCTCGATTCACTCACCACAAGTCATTGCATGACAAGATAATCATAGCATCAGCAAGAAGACATGTTTATGAAACTACCCAAGGCAAGAACAAGTTCATAGCATGCAAGGATCAACTACAACAACCTTGGAAAAATTGAATAACATGTAAACAATCTGCTAGGAAACATTTTGTAGCAAAAGTAGAGCAAGAAAATGATATCCTAGACTACTCCATAATTGTAAACAGGGGCATGAATGGATATAGCATAACCATATGTTCAAAACATCCTTACTTAAGTATCTCAAAATAAGCATCGATCTCTCTGTAGCAACATATTTACATGGCATCAAAATAACAGCAGAACACGGACTAAAATCAGCAACATCACGAAGCCTAGTTTACATGCTTGTGCTAGTCACCACATTGATCACAAAAATACATGGTAATCACAGCTGTAAAGAAGACATGACATAGTTCAAAACACATGTAGACATCAACCTCATAAGATGCACACATCAAACATGGCAAAATTGACAAATGAGCATGTTTTGTTAACAGACAGCAGACAACATCATATAGCACTCTTGCAACGAAGATTCAGGTATCAAGATGAGCTCAAATGAACCTGATGCAATGGAATGAAATGAAGTACTCGTTGAGGCGAACAATTTGACATATTATACGCACGAAATGGAGCAGTATGCATAGAGTTATGATGCGATGAACAGGGCAACATTATGCAAAATACTCGAGGACTTAGGCAAAAATCGGGGTCAACCTCTAGGTTTTCCAGATCTGAAACTGGGGCACGCAGATCGAGGCGAGTCAGGCTCGCCGGAGACGGACGGCGCGGCAGCCGGAGGGGACCGGGGATGGGGCGCCGGATCCGGGCGGCGCCGGCCCGGATCTGGTGGCGCGCGGCGGCGGCGACCCGCGGGAGGCGGCGGGCGGCGGCGACCGGGACGCGCGGCGACGGCGGCGCCGAGCGGCGCGCAACAATGGCGGCGCCCAGCGGCGACGGCCGACGAGATGGCGCGGCGGCGGGCCGAGGCGGCGGGGAGACGCTCGGGGGCGCGGGCGGCGACCGGGTCCGGAGGGCCCCTCGCGGGCTCGCGGGCCGGCGGCGGCGGGAGACGGCGGCGCCCGCGTGGCAGCGCGGGATTCGCGGGGAACGGCGGCAGGATTTCGTCCGGCCGGCGCGGACATGTCCGGCGCGCGGAGGAGCGGGGCTAGGGTTTTGGACTGCGGGATTCATCCGCGAAAAATCCGGAGGGGCACATATTTACAGTTTCTGGGAGCTAGGAGAGTCCAAATGAGGAGCAGTTTTCGCCCACACGATCGTGATCGAACGACCGAGAGCATGGAGGGGGGTTAGATGGGTTTTGGGCCACTTTGGAAGGGTGTTGGGCTGCAATACAAAAGCGGCTTTTACGGCTACCCGGTTAACTTTTGGAGTATCAAACGGACTCCAAATGGCACGAAACTTGACAGGCGGTCTACCGGTGCTATACCAAGGCCGATTGGCAAGACTCGGTCCATTCCGAGAACGTTTAACACCCGCTCACAACGAGAGACAAAAGGGGAATGCCGGAGGACATAGGAGTACCGGATTGTAAAACGGACAACGGGGAAAATGCTCGAATGCATGAGACGAACACGTATGCAAAATGAAATGCACATGATGACATGATAAAATGCAACACGCAAGCACATGACATGGCTACAACGACGACTAACTGGCAGACACCTGGCGCATCAAATCTGGGGCGTTACAACACTCCTCCACTAACAAGAGATCTTGTCCCGAGATCTTAGGACCGAGACGGAAAGGAAAATGGATGAGGTGAAACAAGAACTCAAGAGAAGAAGCAAAGAATCGAGAGCACTCGAGAAGAAGAGAGGAACGATGAGAATGACGAGAATCGAAAGCTCACGGAATCAGATATATTATGAAACCACTCCAGTTAGAACGAGATAAGAAACGAATAAGACTGAAAGGATATAGGCAGCACTCCGGTTAAAACATGGAGGAATAGAATCACGAGCTACACAGGACGGGATGGCACTTGATGAGATAAACAACGCAATGCCTCCGGAAGAATTGAAAGAATTGAATGAAAAGAACTTAGAAGGAAGGATTGAATGGAGTTGTTGAGAAAATCAACAATGAAAGAATAAGCTTGATGTGGACTTATGGATAACATCTCAAATTTTATGAGCTGATAACCGGCCTCGAGCGGAAAATGATTGTATAGTTGAGAAGAACGAAGAGATGCAAAACTCCACTTCAAAAGAATATGGAGAATTAATTGCACTTAGAGACGCGAGAAGAAAAGATACTTGAACTCCGCCAACAAGAATCTTGATGAACTCTTGGAAGAATGAATTAGATCATAAAGAACCACCATGAAGAACTCCAGTGACAAAAGGATGATGAGAAAAAATTGAAGGATGAAAGAATAATATGAGCCTTGCGATGATTTAGGTGGAGGTTCCGACGAAATGGCTGAGGAAATTGAACTCCGGAAAAGATAAGATGAAAACACTTGGAACTAGAATTTATTCATCATGAACAAACTCCGAAGAAAGGAATTACTCACTTGGATGAAATAAGAATAAGATTTATTGTATGCTTATCCTTCATCAAATTAAATTGATGACAAGCAAAGGATTTTGCATACCACTTATTCTTCTTGAAAAGGATTGAGAAGTGACATATCAAAAACTTGAGAAGGTATTCATGAACCACCGGTAGGATTGAAAAGAACGAATGGATTAGAATGATAATCAAGGAAAAAGAGTCTAAAGGAACCACCGTAAGAATTTGAAAATGATCGACGAAAGAGAATGAATCACTGGGAAGACTTAGAAGAACAAATAAGCTAGAGGGGATTTAGATGCAAGAGAACTGGAAGAACTTGAGCTGATTAAAGAACACTTGAACGAAGCACCGGGATAATAGGATAACGGTAGCTGAAATGTGAGAACGAAGAATTCTTATGGAACGATGGCCTCCGAAAAAACAACTCCTGACATACTCCGGATGGTAAGAAAAGGAATCTTTGACAAAAGGAATAATTCGAGAGGGTAACAAGAAGCTAGACCCACGAATCTTTGGAAGAATGGGAAAGATTCAGAGGAAAAACTCTTCTTCGGTCTTCAAATGACGACGGGAAACACCACCAAAATTACTAAGGTACTCCGGTAGAATGAAAAAGCAGAGAGGTTGAGCCAACAATGAAATGATTTGAAATCGATCTTGGAAAGGCATCTGACTGATGGGATCCATTCTTATGTCATACTTGAAAAGAATTGAGAATAACTCCGGGGAAATAAGAAGAGTCAGGTAAGATCCTGGGAAAAGACCTGTGGGTTAGGGCCCACTAACAAAAAACACCATTGAAAAGGATTGTTGAAAAGATAGATGATGCACCGGAATGATTGAAATATTTGAATGAGGTGACAACCTTGAATTAATTGGAACATAGACGAATCTCCTGAGATGTCTTGAGCACTCCGGAAGGATAAACTAGCGAGAGGCGAACGAGCAGGGAAAATACTTTAACCAAGGAAAAGAATGTGATCTCCCGAAAAACTTGAATAGAGTGCACCAGAAAAGAAAGGGATGAAGAATGACGAACGAGACGAGAATTCACCGGTTGAAATAATTGAGGAAAGACTGAAGATACTCTGCACAAATGAAATTGTTGCTCGAAATGGACTCAGGCTCCGGGAAGAAGAGGGTGGGAGGGCGGGAAAACAAAGTCAACTTTGAAGGGGGAACCGACGAATATCGTGAAGAGAAAACACCGGTTAAAATCATTGAGGAAAGAAAGCAAAGACTTCGTACGAGTAGGATGGATACTCGATTACAGAATCCGGTTTCGAGAAGAAAAGGGGTGGGTGGGTGGGAAAAAGAAAACAACTGAGGATTGAACTTGGCAAAGGCGAAGAGGCTCGAGTCAACTTGACGAGAAATGCACCGGATAAAAGAGTTGAGGAGCAACGATCGGAAAACCAACTGCATGATCCTAAAGAAAAAGTTGAAGGGGAAGAGAAGTAATTCAAAACACCTACGTCAAGATTCCTTACCAGAGCGACGAAGGGGCTGAGGAGTAAAAAGAATTCCTACTCTCCGGTATAACTAGACTCCGAAAATAGTTTTCTTCTAGACTCAACAACGGCCAAACTACACGATCAATCAAGGGGGCTCCTAAGGTCGGTCGAGGCTCTGATACCAACTTGTCACGCCCAATATGCGATACTATCCTAAAGAGACTCGAAGGTCCCACCAAGGATAGAACCGCATATTGAAACGCTTTTGCAAGGTGGATATCATTATATCAACATTACATAATATATGGGGATACATACAAGAGGCATACAAAACCACACAAATACAACATCATCTTACATGAAAGCAACATCCGACTACGGATGAAACACAAACAGAAACTCAAACGACATCCACCCTGCTAGCCCAGGCTGCCGACCTGGAACCTATCCCCTGATCGAAGAAGATGAAGAAGAACTCAACGCAAGCAAGCATCACTCTCGCGTCATGATCATCGCATAACCTGTACCTGCAACTGTTGTTGTAGTAATCTGTGAGCCACAAGGACTCGGCAATCCCATTACCAGGGGTATCAAGACTAGCAAAGCTTAAAGGGAAAGGAAGGGGTAAAGGTGGTGAGGTTGCAGCAGCGACTAAGCATATATGGTGGCTAACATACGCAAATAAGAGCGAGAAGAGAAGCAAAGGAACGGTCGTGAAGCTAGCAATGATCAAGAAGTGATCCTGAACTCCTACTTACGTCAAACATAACCCAAAACCATGTTCACTTTCCGGACTCCGCCGAAAAGAGACCATCACGGCTACACACGCGGTTGATGCGTTTTAATTCGTATCTGGTGTCAAGTTATCTACAACCGGACATTAACAAATCCCATCTGCCTATAACCGCAGGCACGGCTTTCAAAAGTTTATACCCTGCAGCGGTGTCCCAACTTAGCCCATGATAAGCTCCCGCGATCAACGAAGGATATACCTTCTCCCAGGAAGACCCGATCAGACTCGGAATCCCGGTTTACAAGACATTTCGATAATGGTAAAACAAGACCAGCAAGACCGCCCGATGCACCGACAATCCCGATAGGAGCTGCACATATCTCGTTCTCAGGGCAACACCGGATGAGCAATCCGTACAACTAAAACCAGACCTCAAGTTTCCCTGAGGGGGCGCTGCAAAGGGCTCTAGTTCGGACCGACACTTAGACAAGCACTGGCCCGGGGGGGGCTGAAATAAAGATGACCCTCAAGAGAGCGACTCCCAAGGGAAAAGTAGGTGGTGGTGAGGCAAATGGTAAAACCAATGTTGGGCCTTGCTGGAGGAGTTTTATTCAAAGTGAACTGTCAAGGGGTCCCATAAATCACCCAACCGCGTAAGGAACGCAAAATCTGGGAATATAACACCGGTATGACGAAAACTAGAGGCGGCAAGAGTGGAACAAAACACCAGGCATAAGGCCGAGCCTTCCACCCTTTACCAAATATATAGATGCATTAATTAAATAAGAGATATTGTGATATCCCAACATAATCCTGTCCACCATGGAGTAATCTTCAACTTCACGTGCAACTAACAATCCTATAAGAGGGGCTGAGCAAAGCGGTAACACAGCCAAGCAATGGTTTGCTACGAAGGGTGCAAAATGTTAGAGGCTGACATGGCAATTTGGGAGGCTTGAAGAGTAAATGATAGGTAGCGCAGCATAGCGATAGAACGAAGCAACTAGCATAGCAATGATAGTAGTGAGATCCAGGATAGTGGTCATCTTGCCTGAAATCCCGCAAGGAAGAAGAACGAGTCCATGAAGAAGATGAAGCCACGAAGACGAACCAAGCGTAGACGAACGAATCCTCATGATCGCAACGAAACAGGAACTATCGAGAAGAAGCACACAACATAGTAAACACACCACACATAGACAAGACATGGTGCACAACAAGCATGATGCAAGACAAAGCTACATGAAGCTACTCATGGCAAGAGATGATGCAAACAAGAGCAACACAACAAGGCAAGTTTAAATGAGGCCAGGAACAACATATAACAATTCCGGTAAGTCCTCATATGCAAATTTCGAAGTTGGTCCAGATCTGAACAAACATTAAGTTGAAGTTGTTAAACAGCAAGTTAAGATGCACCAAGATGATCTACACAAGATTCTAGTCAAGTTACATATAAAGTTTAATAGATTTGGAGCTACGGCCTAGAAGATATGAGCAAAACAAGTTAAACATGGCATTGATGCAAAATGCATACAAACATCAAGCAAACACTCTCAAAACATGGATGCAACATGATAATATGAAGCTACACACAAAAACAAGCAAGTTTCATATAGAGCACACTCAAAACGGAGCAACGGTTCAACACACACACTATACAAGATATGGCAACAATCTGTCCAAAACAGCAACTGGGCATATTGCAAGCACCAAAACAACATGCTACAGCATCTCAACATGAAAACAAAACGCATGGGCATCATGTACAGGTAAAGCATAACAAAACATGAACACTGAGCTATCTCCAGAAGTCACTAGAACATGCTCAAACACACATGGCAAGATTGCAAATAATAACAGTTCAGACTTTGCAGAAAATAACATCAGGTTGCAATGTTTAGAGCTATCAAACAACATGCTACAGGAACTTATCATGGCACACAAAGGCATGGCATGAATCTACTAATTGCATAGAATAACAGTCCCTTACTGACCATGAGCCAAAAAGGAACAGAAAATATGATGGCACCCATGTAAACATAGCAAGTTATATGACAGATTCCAACATGGCAGGAACAACGATAAGTAGGCAGGTAGATGAGCTTGTACCACTCACCACAGAGCAATAAATGGCATGAAAATTCAAACAATAGTAATAAGACATGTTTATGAAGCCAAGAATGGCAAGAGCAAGTTCATAGGTTGCATGGATCACTAACAACAAGCATGGCAACAACTGAACTTAATGTTAACAGGCTGGCAACAACATTATTTAGCAACTTTGGAGCAAGATATGAACAAGCTACAGCAAGCTATAAATGCAACCATGGGCATGGATGGATAGAGCATGACATGTATAACAAAACACCCTTAGTGAACATCTCCAGATTATGCATAGAATGACTTGTAGAAGCAGGTTTACATAGCATCACGAAATAACAGATTCAGCCTAGCAAAACAGCAACAGCGAGTACACTACTTAACAAGCTCGATTCACTCACCACAAGTTATTGCATGACAAGATAAGCATAGAATCAGCAAGAAGACATGTTTATGAAACTACCCAAGGAAAGAACAAGTTCATAGCATGCAAGGATCAACTACAACAACCTTGGAAAAATTGAATAACATGTAAACAATCTGCCAGGAAACATTTTGTAGCAAAAGTAGAGCAAGAAAACGCTATGCTAGACTACTTCATAATTGTAAACAGGGGCATGAATGGATAGAGCATAACCATATGTTCAAAACATCCTTACTGAAGTATCTCAAAATAAGCATGGATCTCTCTGTAGCAGCATATTTACATTGCATCAAAATAACAGCAGAACAGGGACTAAAATCAGCAACATCACGAAGCCTAGTTTACATGCTTGTGCTAGTCACCACATTGATCACAAAAATACATGGTAAGCACATCTGTAAAGAAGACATGGCATAGTTCAAAACACATGTAGACATCAACCTCATAAGATGCACACATCAAACATGGCAAAAATGACAAATGAGCATGTTCTGTTAACAGACAGCAGACAACATCATATAGCACTCTTGCAACGAAGATTCAGGCATCAAGATGAGCTCAAATGAACATGACGCAATGGAATGAAATGAAGTACTCGTTGAGATGAACAATTTGACATATTACACGCACGAAATGGAGCAGTACGCATGGAGTTATGATGCGATGAACAGGGCAACATTATGCAAAATACTCAGGGACTTAGGCAAAAATCGGGGTCAACCTCTAGGTTTTCCAGATCTGAAATTGGGGCACGCAGATCGAGGTGGGCCGGGCTCGCCGGAGACGGACGGTGCAGCGGCCGGAGGGGACCGGGGATGGGGCACCGGATCCGGGCGGCGCCGGCCCGGATCTGGTGGCGCGCAGCGGTGGTGACCCGCGGGAGGCGGCGGGTGGCGGCGACCGGGACGCGCGGCGGCGGCGGCGCCCGGCGGCGCGCGACGATGGCGGCGCCCGGCGGCGACGGCCGGCGAGATGGCGCGGCGGCGAGCCGAGGCGGAGGCGGCGGACGGCGGGCCGAGGCGGCGGGGAGACGCTCGGGGCGCGGGCGGCGACCGGGCCCGAAGGGCCCTGCGCTGGCTCGCCAGCCGGCGGCGGCGGGAGACGGCAGCGCCCACGTGGCAGCGCGGGATTCGCGGGGAACGGTGGCAATATTTCGTCCGGCGGGCGCGGACATGTCCGGCGCGCGGAGGAGCGGGGCTAGGGTTTTGGACTGCGGGATTCATCCGCGAAAAATCCGGGGGGCACATATTTATAGTTTCTGGGAGCTAGGAGAGTCCAAATGAGGAGCAGTTTTCACCCACACGATCGTGATCGAACGACCGAGATCATGGAGGGGGTTAGATGGGTTTTGGGCCACTTTGGAAGGGTGTTGGGCTGCAAGACAAAAGAGGCTTTGCGGTTACACGGTTAACGGTTGGAGTATCAAACGGACTCCAAATGGCATGAAACTTGACAGGCGGTCTACTGGTGCTATACCAAGGCTGATTGGCCAGACTCGGTCCATTCTGAGAACGTTTAACACCCGCTCACAACGAGAGACAAAAGGGGGACGCCGGAGGACATAGGAGTAGCAGATTGTAAAACGGACAAGGGGGAAAATGCTCGGATGCATGATACGAACACGTATGCAAAATGAAATGCACATGATGACATGATAAAATGCAACACGCAAGAACATGACATGGCTACAACGACGAATAACTGGCAGACACCTGGCGCATCGAATCCAGGGCGTTACACCAACGACTGCTAACTTTCAGATTACATACATACATCAAACGGTTGCATAGGACGCACAATAACACTTTCGGGCAAAAAGTATAAACATAGCCTCCATAATTCAAATAAAATTGTTTTTACAATGAAACGATTTGTCACTCGAACATGACATTCTTTGAGCACTGAGCCTCTATTAAACGAGCACCTTCTGTTACCTGCTCCAAGTAGTGCTCGGCTGGATCCTGGCTTCCCGCCGGACTCTGAGTCGCAATGATGGTGGCTTCCATATCTGTCCAATATGCTTTAACACGGTCAAGAGCCATCCGTGCACCCTCTATGCACGCCGACCTTTTCATGGCATCGATTCACGATATGGCACCAAGGAATTGTTGCACTAAACCAAAATAATTGTCCGGCTTTGGCCCCTTCGGCCATAGATGGTCTATTACATACCTCATTGCAAGATCGGGCAACCTATGGAGCTCGGCCACAGCAGCCATCCTCTCACTCAATGGCAACGGGCGCGTTGGAGTACTGAATTGCGACCAGAACAGCTTTTCCACTTCAGTATCTTTTTGATCAGCGAAAAACTTGGCCGCATCAGCCATACTCTTCGCCATATCCGCATACGTGTCTGCATGGCTCCAGCGTCGATCCAGAGGAGCGTACTTCGGATCTAAGAACTTCATCCGCAATAAATAGGGGTTTCCATCCGTGATTTCTCCGGCCTGTCGAAGCTCCTCCCGCGCATCCCTAATTTCAGAACGCGTCTCCTTGACCGCGTCAAGGGCCTTCTTCAGGTCAGCCGAATTAGCCTAATTCTCTTTTTCAAGGAGCTCATACCGGTCGGCAGCATTTTTCAGCTCCACAGCCATCTCGGCTATTTTATCTTCACTTCGGCGATGAGCAGCCTGTTCGGCTCTCAACTCTTCGGCCGCCTTTAGGGCAGCCGCATTGCTAGCCTGGGCTTGTTCCTTGGCCAGGGCAAGTTCCGCCCTCAGGGCCTCCACGGCAGCAGCTTCGTCTACAGTCCAAGCATATCACATTAACATTATGCTCCTCTTAAATATTTCCTATAAAAAATAAGGAAAGAGAGCACATACTTTGTGACTCGTTAAGCCGCTCATTCACAAGTGTGATATCGGCATCCATAACTCCAATCTGTCGCCTCAGTTCGGTGACTTCAACGGACCGGTCGGCTGCCGGACCCTTAGCCACCTGTGCATAAATACAGTGTGATCATTACTCAACAAGGTGATCCTCCATTTGCCGCCTTGGGCTGGCAACCAGAGTCTCAAGGGCTACTATCCATATGGAGCACACCCAGCGCGTGCGCCACAATCAAAAAATTACGTATTACATACCTCAAGGCCTTTGAGCAGGCTCGTAAAAGCTTCATTCAACCCGCTTGTGGCGGATGAAATCTTCTCAAGCACCGTGCTCATTAATGAACGGTGATCCTCCGAGAGAGCAGCTTGCTCTAGAAGGCCCGTCAGAGTGTCCGGCTGGTCTCCAAACTGTGCCGGACCCTTCTTATCACCCCCCATGGGAGCCGAACGCTCCGGGCTCAGGGCGGCCGAAGTACTAGTTTCTGGCCTCGGCAAATCTGGACTCCTCCATGACGACACCTCGGGGTCGCCCGCCCCATGAGGCGGAGAGGCTGGTGGGGTTTCACTCTCCATCATCTCCGGAAGGAGATCCCCCGAAGATGAACTCTGTCGAGAAGAGCTGCTAGCCGGGCTGCAAAGGATGGATCCTGATTATTGTTCTCGGAGAAGGGAGTAGTAGCTTTGTATTTACGAATAACTTACAGCTCGGCTGAGGGCTGGCCCGTTTGCGGGCATGGCGCTGGGAGGGCACCCGTCGGGGCAGGGGCCCCTGGTGAAGTTTTCTTCCCTTGTCGGGGCACCTCCGTCTCCAAGTCTTCGGAGGTGGCCCTCTTCTTCCCGCGGGGGGAGGAGACCCTAGATTCCCCTCCCCGACTATCCTCCTTCGTGGAGGTAGTAATTCCCCCAGTTTGGATGTGCAGTGTGTGAAGTTCTGCTTCTCTGTTCTTCCCTTCGTCTTTCCCCGATGGCACTTGACTTAGAACATGACTAAGCATCTTGGCTATGGCAGGACTAGGCGAGCCTTTGAGAAGTGGCGCCAGACACCTGATTCTCTCTGCCTTGCTGAGCCATTCTTGGCCGCGGATGGTTTTCAGAATAATGTTATGATAAATATAAACGAAGTGTTCGGTTTCTAGGTTACTTACTCGGGTATCCGGGCGGTTGCAGCTCAGGCCCGCATCCTCAGTGGTGTTCGAACACTTTACTTGTGGTCCGAAGAATAACTTACACATTCCTTCGAGCGTCATGCCGAAGAAGTGCAGAATAGTCCGCGGACCCTCCGGATTGAACTCCCACATTCGGAGAGGCCGGTGTTTGCACGGCAAGATCCGTCGGACTAGCATTACCCGAATTACACTGACAAGGCTGATGTCCCTCTAAAGAAGCTCCTGAATGCAGCTCTGCAATGTTGGTACATCATTGGCCGGCCCCCAATCCGGTCCCACATTGGCCCATGACGCCAGTTGAGGTGGAGGGCCCGAACGGAAGTCGGGGGCAGCCACCCATTTTGTGCCTCTGGGAGCCGTGACGTAAAATCACCTCCATTGCCATAGATCGGACACCTCCGGGAAGAAGCCCTCTGGACATGGGGCGTCGGCATTCCTGCTTATTATAGCGCCTCCGCACTCCACGTGTTGCCCCTCAATCATCTTGGGCTTCACAGTGAAGGTCTTGAGCCATAAGACAAAGTGCGGGGTGATGTGGAGGAAGGCTTCTCACATGACAATGAACGATGAGATGTGAAGGATGGCGTCCGGAGCCAGATCATGAAAATCTAGCCCATAATAGAACATGAGCCCCCTCACAAAGGGATCAAGGGTGAAGCCTAAGCCGCAGAGGAAGTGAGAAACAAACATGACGCTCTCGTTGTGCTCGGGAGTAGGGATGACCTGCCCTGGAGCAGGAAGCATGTGCTTGATGTCGGCGGTCAGGTATCTGACGTCCCTAAGCTTCGCAATGTCCTCCTCCGTGACAGAGGAGGCCACCCACCGGCCTTGAAGGTTGGATCCGGACATGATTGAAGATTCGAAGTGCTTAGGCTTGGGCTTCGGGTGTTGGAACTTGAGATGCGAAAAGGCACAAGCGTGGTAGAAAAGAGGGATAGGCCTCGGCCCCTCTGTAAAGGGGGTTAATATCAAGCGTCCTCAGCGTAACCGCTTGGGACTTACCTAAAAACATGGAGTCATACCAACAGGCGTCATGGGGTTGCACGCGCCCGTATTGATGGAAGATCCCGCGATAAGAGGAACACGATCTTTGTTTTGACAAGGCGTGCCAATGAAACCGCCTCGCAACACGTATCGAGGCAGGCTGAGAAAAACCAGTTCATGCTGGACCAGGCCATGGCGTAAGGGTACACTGTTAAAAAAATAATTGTCAGCAGATCAGATTTGTGAAGTGTTATGCTCTCTACGGTGGTGTGCGGAAATTATCTCACAGAGCTGGACACAATCCTTCATCTGCTTTGGAGTATTTGGAGATGGAACCCGCCTTGCAATGCCGAAGACAATCTACGTGTCGGACTCATCGTCATTGAAGCCTGGTTCAGGGGCTACTGAGGGAGTCCTGGATTAGGGGGTATCCGGACAGCCGGACTATATACTCTGGTCGGACTGTTGGACCGTGAAGATACAAGACTCAAGACTTCGTCCCGTGTCCGGATGGGACTCTCCTTTGCGTGGAAGACAAGCTTGATGATCCGGATATTGGATCTCCTTCTTTGTAACCGACTCTATGTAAACCCTAGCCCCCTCTGGTGTCTATATAAACCGGAGGGTTTAGTCCATAGAGGAACAATCATAATCATCATAGGCTAGCTTCTAGGGTTTAGCCTCTACGGTCTCGTCGTAGATCAACTCTTGTAATACTCATATCATCAAGATCAATGAAGCAGGAAGTAGGGTTTTACCTCCATCGAGAGGGCCCGATCCTGGGTAAAACATCATGTCCCTTGCCTCCTGTTACCCTTAGCCTTAGACGCACAGATCGGGACCCCCTACCCGAGATCCGCCGGTTTTGACACCGACAATGGCGCCATCGACCATGGCGCCCAAAAAGAAACCCGCTTCTTTGGCTCATCCATCCACCTCGATGGCTCCGCCCGGTGCCTCCAACGCTGCAGGGGCACGGAGATGCGCGAGGACACGAACGCTGTTCGTGATGCGGTCGGAGCAGGCGGCACCACCACCACTTCCCCCGCGGCCGATGCAGGAGCAGGAGGCACCAGAGGAGAGCAACATCAGCAACACCTCGACAGCCATGCTCCGCTCGTCGACGGGCACAGCCGCGCGCAGTAATGGCACTCGTTCTGGGGCGAACCGCCGCCCTCAAGCTGCCCCTGTCAAAGGCACGACCGCTGCGCATGCGCTTTCCCCCGGGCGAGTCGACCAAGCCGTTGCACCCAACAAAGCCGCTGGCCCTCAAGCGACTTCGCTGCACCTCCCTGCCATCCAGGTGGTCGCACCACAATAGCGGGGGCACGGTGCTGCCACCACTGGCTCCGTTAGGAGCCGAGTGATGGCGCAATCGACTTCATCATCGTCCATGCCAAGTACGGCCTCGGAGGCCATGGCGCGGGATCAGCTGCTGCTGAGGTTTCCGCCGGCGGCCGAGCTGATGGACGAATGGCGTGCCACCATCCAAAGTCTGCTCGGTTTCACCGAAGCTGGGGGCTCACGGCGAGCTAACCCACCACGGCCTCACCAAGCGACAACGATGGCTCATGCTGCTGCCCGTACAGAGGGAGCCATCCCCACGGTGCAGTCCCCACCACGGCAGCCAGCGTGAGCGCGACCAAATAAAGACCCTGATGACGTCTCGATGGCCTCCTCTGGCCCTCGAGCACAACCAGGCCAACGACGAACCCCGGAGGATGGGCAGAGAGGAGACGCGTGCGTCGTCGAGCAGCACCGCGATGACCTCCGCCGGACCGACGGGTGCGACGGCCCCGACGTCGACGAGCCCGCGCTCGGTATTGGCGGGCCCCTACCTTTCGAGGTTGGCTGCCCTGCCTTTACACGCGAGCTGCGGCAAGTCCTTTGGCCGTCCGTTCGCACGTTCAAGCCAGAGATACCTGAGAAGTACGATGGGAGGCTGAACCGGCAGAGTTCCTGAGCATCTACACCATTGTTGTTCAGGCTGCCAGGGGAAGAGATGAGAAGGCGTTCACCAACTAATTCTTGTGGGCCCTCAAGTCCAATGTGAGGTCTTGGCTGATGGACCTGCCGGAGAACTCCATTTTGTCATGGGCAGACCTGTGCCACAAGTTCATCGGTGCCTTCACCAGTGGCCACCAAGAGCTGGGCCAGCCCAGCGACCTACAGCTTCTCCAACAGAAGGAAGGAGAAACCCTCCATAAGTATTTACAGAGGTTCAGCAAAGTTCATAGAAATAATCCAAATATCCATCCAGCAGCTGTGATAGCTGCCTTCCAGTCCAACGTGCGCAACCGCCGGATTCATTCCAAGATGAACGTGTGGTTGCCCAAGACTGTGAAGGAGCTCTACACGTTGGTGGATAAGTGTGCATGGATGGAGGAGGGAAGGAAGTTGCCCGAAGAGGAAGATTGCATCAATGTTGATTCAAAGGATGATGATGAATCAACCAGTCAGAAGAAGAGCAAGAAGCGCAGTAAGAAGCGGACGGATAAGGCAGTAATGACTGTTGAAGGATCGGGTGCCCCTAGTGCCGACAAGACTGTCAAGGCTGAGGTTCCCGGCAAGGAGGCTGCCGTGTGCGCTGATTGCCGCGAAGATGCGGCTGCCGAGAAGGCCGAGAAGGGCGATGGGCCGTATTGCAAGATCCATCGGACCAAGGGCCACGACCTTCAAGAGTGCTATCAGGTTGAGCGGTTGGTCAAGAGATAGAGAGCTGAGTATGAGAAGCGTGAACAAAGGTCAGAATGCCGCTGGCGGCAAGAGCCGAGGCGGTGAAGCAAATCGCCCCGACAAACCCTTTCGGGGCAAAGGAAAACCCGCGAGGGGTCAGGTGAAGGAAGCCTGTGATGATGAGAGTGATAGAGGGGATGAGGAGGAAATCAGTGAGCAAGAGTTTCAGAAGGCCACTGATGCCATGTGTGTTGACAGGGTGCATCTCTGCACACCTCTCACCGTCAGCTCAAGCGGTGGGCGAGGGAAGTCAATGCCATGGAACCAGCGCCAGAGGCCCGAAAGCTGCTCAAATGGTCCTATACACCCATCATCTTTGATGAAGAGGATCACCCTAGCCATACCACTGTGGTAGGGTGCCTGCCATTGTTGGTTTCTCCAACAATTCGCAACCTCAAGGTCGCGAAGATGTTGGTGGATGGCGGGGCCAGGCTGAATCTGATTTCCCCAACAGTTATCAGCAAGCTTTTGATAGCAGAGGAAGAGCTAGAGGTTACCGGCAAGGTTCAAGGAGTTAATCCCGGTAGGAGTCATCCTAAGGGAAAGATCACGTTGCCGGTAATGTTTGGGGGAGAACTAAACTACTGGACTGAGAAGATTGTATTTGACGTGGTTGATCTCCCACTGCCTTACAATGGGATTCTTGGACGCTCGGCTCTGGCTAAATTCATGGCGGCATCCCACTATGCCTACAACACCATGAAGATTCCTGGGCCACTGGGAGTTATCACCATCCCATCAGATGAGAATGATGTGACCATTTGTATGGACAAGATGTACCGGGACGTGATCAGGGCAGAGGCAGCAGCAGTTCCCGCCAAGGAAAGTAAAGGAAAGAAGAGGGATCGTAGGACCTCCGACAAAGAGTCCGGGAAGCGTGCCCCCACCAAGTGCACGGCACCCGTTGACGATGTGTCGGAGTGTTCCCACAGCAAGAGATCCAAGGTTGCTGCTCCACAAGTAAAAAAGGTCCCGACAGGGCTGGCTCGTGTTGATGGTACCTTTACCATCAGCACCACCCTCGTTGACAAATAGGAAAGCGCGCTCGTTTCCTTCCTGTGGGCGAATATCAATGTGTATGTCTAGCAACCCTCTGATATCCCCGGTGTTCCCAGGGAGGTAATCGAGCACCACCTTGATGTCTGTCCACATGTCAGACCTGTTAAACAGAAAGTCCGGAAGCAGGCCTTGGAGAGGCAGCAGTTTATTGCAGAAAAGATCAGGAAGCTTCAGGCAGCTGGTTTGGTCAAAGGAGTGCTACATCCCACTTCTCTAGCAAACCCAGTGGTGGTCCGGAAGGCAAATGGGAAGTGGAGGTTGTGCATTGATTTCACATATCTCAATAAGGCTTGCCCGAAGGACCCGTTTCTCTTGCCGCGCATTGATCAAATTGTGGATTCTACTTCAGGCTGTGATTTTCTCTCATTTCTGGATGCCTATTCTGGATATCACTAGATTTTCATGTCGAGGAAGATGAAGAGAAGACCTCATTCATCACCCCATGTGGTACATACTGCTTTATCCGCATGCCGTTTGGATTAAAGAGTGTCGGGTCTGCTTTTGCAAGGGCAATCCAGATTGGTTTTAAACCTCAGCTGCACAAAAACAGTGAAGCTTATATGGATGACACTATGGTCAAAACCAAGGACAGAGCAACTCTTATCCAGGATTTGGAGGAGACATTTGCAAATCTGCGCAAGATCAACTTGAAGCTCAAGCTAGAGAAGTGTGTGTTTGGCGTTCCCTCCAGCAAGCTGCTTGGGTACTTTGTGTCCCATAGGGGGATCGAAGCTAATCCCGACAAGATCGAAGCCATTGAGCAGATCCAAGCGCCAAGGACATTTAAGGATGCACCAACAGGATGCGTTGCCGCACTAAGAAAATTCATCTCCAAATCTGCCGAGCATACACTGCCATTCTTCAAAATTTTGAAGAAGGCAGGTCCTATGAACTAGACCCTGGAAGCAGATGCAGCTTTGCAAGAGTTGAAGGCCTACCTGTCCTCTGTGCCTACCTTGGTTGCGCCCAGACCCCAGGAGTCGTTGATGCTATACTTAGCGGCAACCGACCAAGTGGTCAGTGCAGCCTTAGTAGCATAGCAAGAAGTGGATGAGCTAGAAAGTGAGCAGAGACCGACAGAGTCAGATAAGGATCAGGATAGCAGTGAGCACAGTAATGAGGGCAACCCCAAGGACGTGGCGGGGAAGAAAGTGGTGGAGCGCCTAGTGTACTTTGTCAGCTCCTTGTTAGAACGGGCTAGATCGTGGTACTCTGGTGTGCAAAAGTTGATTTTTGGTCTCATAATGGCCTCAAGGAAACTGAGCCACTACTTCCAAGCCCATGAGATCACAGTTTTCACTCGTTTCCCGTTGCAACGGATACTCCTAAACCCTGAGGCCACCAGCAGAATAGTGGAGTGGATTTTGGAGCTATCCAGCTTTGGTTTGAAGTTTGAAACCATATCAACTATGCAGAGCAGGGCGTTGGTAGAGTTTATTGATGAATGGATGCCAACCCCTGATGAGGAAGTAACAGAGACAGTTATCCCCGTCAAGGAATCACCTCAAGAATGGATTATGTATTTTGATGGTGCTTTTCCCTACAAGGTGCAGGGGCTGCCGTGCTTCTTGTCACCCCCTCCGGGGAACACTTGAAGTACGTCATCCAAATGCATTTTGCCCAGGAAGAAGCAACCAACAATACAACAGAGTATGAAGGGCTCCTTGCCGAGCTCAGGATTGCAGCTGAATTGGGAATTAAGAAACTGATCATTCGAGGAGATTCACAACTTGTGGTGAGACAAGTCAACAAGGATTACCAAAGTCCATTGATGGAGGCATACATCGAGGAAGAGAGAAGATTGGAGGATCACTTTGACGGATTGCAAACAGAGCACGTACCCCATGCGGAAAACAGCATAGCTGATCATCTCGCAAAGTGTGCTACACAAAAGCTTCATGTGGAACCAGGAAATTTTGCTCTCCATCTTACTCAGCCTCCGTATCCCCAGCAATAATGGCTCGGAAGAGGAGAAAGTTGGACGCCGGTAAGCCTCTCCCGGTAGAGCCGTCCGCTCCCGGCAGAGACCCTGCTGGAAACAACTCCTTGCAGCCTACCGGACCACCCCCTCCAGCCGGGCCCATGGACCCCGCGTACGAGGCTGGTGCTCCCGCAGCAGAGGAGGTGCCGCTAGTCCTCGTTGCCAAGCCCCAGGCTCCAACTTGGGCAAGGCACATTGCCCGCTTCCTCCAAACCAGAGAGCTTCCCAGTGACCAAGACGAAGCTGAAAAGGTAGCCCGGAGGGCCGGTATGTATCAGTTTGTCGATGACACTCTATACAGAAGGAGGCCCAATGGTGAGAAATTGAAGTGCGTCTGCCGGGAAGAAGGAAAGGAACTGCTGGCTGAGATACACAAAGGCATGTGCGGCTCCCACATTGGATCAAGGGCATTAGTTGGGAAAGCATTCCGGTAAGGATTCTATTGGCCCACAGCCCTCCAAGATGCGGTCGAGCTAGTCACTAGGTGTGAAGCCTGCCAGTTCCATTCCAAGAAAACCCACCTGCCTGCCCAAGGTCTTCAGACAATCCCTCTATCATGGCCATTTTTGGTCTGGGGCCTCGATATCCTCGGCCCTTCCCCTGAGAAATTGGGGGATTTGAATTCTTTTTCATTGCCACCGACAAGTTTACAAAGTGGCCGGAACTGACTGTCGTGAGAAAGGTGACTGCTCAGTCAGCTATCAAGTTCCTGAAAGATCTAGTGTGTCGTTATGGAGTTTCGGCAAGGATCATCACCGACAACGGCAGCCAGTTCACGAGCCACACCTTCATGCAATATGTTCGTGCCCTCGGATGTAAGATCTCATTCGCCTTTGTGGCACACCCCCTGGAGCAATGGACAAGCTGAGAGGGGGAACACTGAAGTGTTGCGTGTACTCAAGACAAGAACCTTTGGTACACTGAAGAAGCACGGCAGGCGGGGGATCGAGGAGCCGCCGGTAGTTCTCTAGTCCCTCAGAACGACACCAAACCGAGCTACCGGGCAGACTCCCTTCTCCCTGGTCTATGAGGTAGAAGCAGTTATCCCCATGGAACTCATTTACGGGTCGCCTCGAGGGCTTGCCTACGATGAAGTAGTGCAAGATCAGCATCGGCGTGACGATGCTGTGCTACTCGAGGAGAACCGTCTCCGGGCTGCTACGTGTGTTGCACGCTATCAGCAAGCCCTGTTTCACTATCATAGCTGCATGGTTCATGTCCGGTGTTTTGAGGAAGGTGACCTTGTCCTTAGGCGCGTTCAGTCCGCCAAGGGTACAAACAAGTTTTCACCAAAGTGGGAAGGCCCTTACCAGGTAGTACGAGTTACCAGACCCGCGCAGTCCGTCTGGAGACCGGAGATGGCACTCAGTTGCAAAACAAATGGAATATTCAGCATCTCCACAAGTTCTACCCGTAAGGCGCAAGGCTGTCGGGCCCTGCCCGGCAGCCACCCATTTGTACAGGCCTTGCCTCAGCTGCATGTAACCCCTTGTACAAAGTCGGGGCGATGACCCTGTGCGAGAGAAAATAAAGAAGAGCTATAGGGGGCCCCCAACCTAGATAACATGCATGCATGAGCATTCCAAGATCACTGCATAAGCATTCCATGAGCATTTGCATATGCATATAGATAGGATCACATCATGCATTCATTCTCATCTGCATGAAGCTGCAGGTTCTTGCCGTGAACTTGGCTTTGACAAGGAGTTGAGAAGATTGCCCAAGACTGTGATCCCCAGCAAGCCAAACAGATAAGTTCTACCTCTTGTCCGTTCGTGTTCTGTAAGCTATAACTTATGCATTAGAAAATCTCTCCACTCTTTTTAAACTTAGGTGCTCCCATTCCTGACTCGAACGTTGCTTCAGTCAGAATGGTCGCAGTGGCCTTTGATAAAAGGAAGTTGGCAGGGTGTCGGTGTCAAAACCGATAGATCTCGGGTAGGGGGTCCCGAACTGTGCGTCTAAGGATCAAAGGTAACAGGAGGAAAGCAACACGATGTTTTCCCAGGTTCGGGCCCTCTTAATGGAGGTAATACCCTACTTCATGCTTGATTGACTTTGATGAGTATAGGGGTTACAAGAGTTGATTTACCTCGAGATCGTAATGGCTAAACCCTAGAAGTCTAGCATGTATGTTTGTCATTGTCTCTATGGACTACGCCCTCCGGTTTATATAGGCACCGAAGGGGACTAGGGTTGTACAAATTCAGTTTACAGAGAAAGGAAACTATACATCTGGACGCCAAGCTTGCCATACACGCAAAGGAGAGTCCCATCAGGACACGGGAGGAGGCCTTCTATCTCGTATCTTCATGGCCCATCAATCTGGCCCATGTCACATAGGCTGGCTCTCCGAGGACCCCACAGTCCAGGACTCCTTCACAGGGGGCTCGTCCCTTTGTCTGTAACCCAGCAGATGTGACTCTTCGGCAGACAAAAAGGGGGACGGCAAGATAAGCCTACCAGGAAAACCTCGTTTATTTACATTAAAGAGGCATCTCGCCTCTGCATGGACATATACATGCACGGGTTCCCGGCAAGGTTTATCTTTTTCACTAACATGCTGATACAAGTACTAGCATTATAGAGCACAAACATGGACTCGAGAGATTACATTATTTGAATTAAAATTTGGCAAGTGCCTATAGATTTAACGTTGAAAAAAGATAAGTGCCCCGTAATCCCCTTTCTTGTCCCTCTCCTCTCAGGCATGGCAGCTGAAGGCAAAGAGGGCAAAAGGGGGGCACCGGGGAACACGTCGATGGAGAGCACGGCGGAGGCGACCCGTTGACCACCTCCACCAGGGCCAGCAGGACACGGCAGGGCTAACAGAGCTGCATCCCGAGAGGAAACCTGCCGAGATCCAGCTGGAAGGTTGCTGGGGAGCCCGAGAGCACCATCCCCACTCCTGCATCCAACTCCCCGGCAAATCATATTGCTGGGAAGGAGATGCGGATGCAGATGATGGTGCTGCTGCCTGACGAAGATGGTGCGGGCGGCGATCAGCCGGAGTCAGAGTCGTTGGCCTCCCGCCCGCTATTGTCTTCATCACCGTCACTGTCCTCCTCGTCGCTTTCGCTCGAGGAGGAGCTTCCGTCGTCGGTAGAGCTCTCCGCGTAGCACCCTAAGCGAATTCCCAAGCGCCCGAAGACCTTGACGGAGAGCAGGCGCTCTCCATTAATTTGAACTGGAGAACATGCCCCTCCAACAAGCTATGGGCAAGGGCAAAGGTCTTCCAACCACGGCGGACTTACATAACATGAGAAGCGGGGAAGTTGACGTCAACCCAAATGTCGCTGTTCCCACAGCCCCTTATGTGAGCCTCAGAGCGTGCGATGGATCAAGCTCCATTTCCCGAGCAAACGGGGTCGGGAGGCGGAGATGGCCACACAAAGGCTTGTACAACCTGATGAAGAATTCCCGAGGCTGGTCTCCAACATGGCCTTCCATCGGGGGAGGAGCCGCCGATGAAGGCGCAACCGGAGCGCCACCCCGTCCTCCTCTTCCTCAAGCACCATGATGACCTCGGCCTTGCCCCCTCCCTCCTCCTCTCGCAGAAGGTCCACCACCACGGGCTTCAGAGGAGGAGGGATGCGTTGTCGAGTAGAATCCCTCTTCGCCGCCATTGGAGTACTAGCGCACCCCCGCCGCCTCACCATGGCGGGCAAAGGAAGACTACGAAAAAAGAAGGAGAAAGAGGTGCGTATGGAAAGGCACCGTTCCTGCCCCCTTTTATAGAAGGACAGTGTCGAGGCTGGCCTCTCACCTCAAGGACATCCGCCCCGCTCATCCAATGTGGCCTCCCCACCTATCCAGAGGCGCAGGGAATCAGGGCCGACTCGCTGCTCCAACCAGTGACGTCTGATTTCCCGTAGTGGCACTAACACTCTTGCCCCCGACATCCACCATCTACCCTTCCTAAGGCATGGAGGACACATGGCGGATGAACCCGAAGCACGAAGGCAAGTGGAATGGTAGTTTCTGCCCCGTGATCATGGGGTGCGAGCACCATGCAGGACACGATCTGAGCTTTTCCCATAATGTTGCGCACGAGGCACGGGGAAACCAGAAAATGGCCCAAAATCAAGACTAATGAAGAAGCAAAGAAGATCTCAAGATCCCAGCCTCTTTAGCAACTCTTCATGTGCCCTTATTAGGCCCTACCCCGACGATGCTCGACAGCGCGCTCGGGGCAGGCCTGGGGGCTTCTGTTGGTGCAACAAACCACCATGCCAACCACTTCACCATGACTCACGTTGTCGATCAGTGCGGTGTCAAGCCGCAGAGTGATTAAGTGGCAGCCATTCGCCACATGGCAGCCCCTTTCTACCAGGAAACCCATAGATTACACCCATCCTGCAACGTGTCAGACAAGCAGACATGGGGATGGCTGGATAGCCTGGCGAGCCTTGTCGAGCAACCAACGATGTGACGTTGAGCCGTGCATTAAATGCGCACTGTCAGCCCACAGAGATAGGTATGATAGCATTGTTTCCTATCATATCAATGCATAATAACTGATTTGCCACTGTGGTGACCTCTTAACTTATAAAAGGAGGCCCATGGCAATGATAGAAAGGGTTAGAAGGTTGGATAACTCACACCCCCGTACACGCGTAGTTGCTGTCGCCCTGAGGTAACCCTTGCCAGGCAAGTGTACTACGCTCCACCACCACATTTCCACCATCAATCCACCAAAGCATGAGTAGGGTTTTACGCCTCGCGGCGGCCCGAATCTGGGTAAAACTGCCCGTGTGATCTCTGTCATGCTACCTCACGTTCGTCTACTCTTTGTGCAACGTGACGTCCCCCTGCCGAACTAGCAAGGGGCCTCCTGGTCCCATAGGTGGTCGTGGTTTCGCGCGACAATGTGTTACTCTGTTCTTATGAACTTAATACTCTAGATGCAGGCAGGAGTCGATTGATGTGTGGGGTACTAGTTGTAGATGCAGAATTCTACTTAACACGGACGTGATGCCTATATTGCATAATCATTGTCCTAGATATCGTCATGACTTTGCGCTTTTCTATCAATTGCTCGACAGTAATTTGTTCATCCATCGTATTATTTGCCTTCATGAGAGAAGCCTCTAGTGAAACCTATGGCCCCTGGGTCTATTTTCCATCACATTAGTTTCCGATCTACTATTTTGCAATCTTTTATTTTTAGATCTATAAACCAAAAAACCCAAAAATATTTTATCTTTTGTTTAGTTTTATCTATCTCTATCAGATCTCACATTTGCAAGTGACCGTGAAGGGATTGACAACCCCTTATCGCGTTGGGTGCAAGTGTTTGATTCTTTTTGTAGGTACATCTATTGGGGAGTTGCGCTTTTCTCCTACTAGATTGATACCTTGGTTCTTAACTGAGGGAAATACTTATCTCTACTGTGTTGCATCACCCTTTCCTCTTCAAGGGAAAAACCAACGCAAGCGCAAGAAGTACCAGGCGCTGCCGCATGCACGGGAGGCTCGCCCACACACATGGGAGGCGCGGCCGCAGACACTGGTGGCATGGTACGACGCAGCAGCAACGACGCCCGTGACGGCGTGGAGCAACTCACCACTCCTCATCAAGATGAACTAGATTGGCGAGTTGCTGAACCACGCGCCGGCTTGGGGTGGCAACTAGCTATGTCGGGCCAGGCGAGGTAGGTGAAGCACCGAATGGCCTCACTCTTATCCAGAGGGCTCAGCGGGCCACCCATCTGAGTAGTATGCTGGAGAACGGCTCCTCAGAAGCCATCGTAAGAGTGGAGAAAATGGTGGAGGAGATGGGGGCGGCGGAGGGGTACGATTCTTGCCCACTGTCTGGCCTTGTTTAAATAGAGGGCGGACGGTAGGAGCTTTGCTAGCGTCTGGCCTCATTTAAATTGAGGGCGGACGGGAGGAGCTCGGCTGGAGTTGCGTTTAATTCCGGCCCACTCATGAACGGACGTGTGGCCGGAGTAGGTTTCTCGGTTTGCATGTGGGTTTGACGGAGGCATTTGAGAGCATGGTTAATAGTATAGCCAGCTGCTGCTACATGAACATGCCATGTCACTGAGAGTTAGCATTATTAATTGGTCATAGAATAGAGTGGGCTATAAGCTCAAAAAAATTCCACTTTCTCCCTATATCTTTTATCTCATTAAATGTTTTTGCCTAGGAGCACGCATAGAGCTTGGCTCTTGCATGAGAGCCCACTCCTTTACTTTTTCCTTGTCTCTCTCCTCCACATAGGCAAAAATGACATGTAAGCGGGCTTATAGCCCACTATACAACCAACGGTCGGCTATAAGAAGTTGCCATGTCATCTACAGCCAACCTCTTTGCGGACATGTACAATAGTAAGTTTTAAATATGTACTAGGCCACTCGACGTTGGTGGGCATAGAAGGGATCTTGTGCATGTCCACCACCAAGTCCTTGCTTCCGGTCATATGATTTGTTGCTCCACTATCGAGCAACCATGATCCTCCACCGGAAGCAAAACCGACAAGAGATCAATGCTTGGTTTTAGGTACCCATTTTGTAATGGGTCCTTTAATGTTAGTAACAACAGTCTTCGGAACCCAAATAGACCATTCAATGTACTCATAAGGAGAACCAACAAATTTAGCATAAACATGCCCATCACTAGCACGGACAACACATAAGAAGGGTTAAAGTCGCCAGCTTTGTTGGAAGGGGTGGCATTGCCCCTTTTGACATCACCACCCTTCACATTGTTCTTCTTCTCCTTAGGAGCACACTCTCCCTCCTTCACAAAAGTTTGCTTGAGAGGAGGAGGTCGTTTGGCCTTGTCGTTCTTCTTCTTGTTCTTGGACTTGGGTGCGAACCCAACTCCCTCCTTGGCCACAACTTCCTTTTGATTGCTCAAAAGGTCATTGAGGTTCTTCTCACCTTGTATGCACGTCACAAGGCCTTTCTCGAGATGCTCCTTCAACTTGGCATTCTTCTCCACAAGATGCACATGCTCACAACACGGGTTAGTGGCATTTGCATTATCAATTCATACCATATGAGGAAAGGTGGCCTTTTCTTTGGTTAGCTTAACTTGGAGTTGATCATGAGACTCCTTGAGGCTAGCATGAGCACCCTTCAAGACCTTGTGGGCCTTGTCGAGTAAATCAAACTCCTCCTTGAGTCTAGCATGGTCAACGCCAAGTTTAGCCTTCTCGGAAGTTAGCACACGAGACACAACAAGTGCATGATCAAGATCTTTCTTTAACTTAGCATGGCCATCATTGTGTGACTCCTCAAGAGCCAAACGATGCCCATGCTCTTCCTCAAGAGCATTAGAGAGATTCGATATCTCATCGGCATAGTCACGACTATGACCTTCCATCTTAGAGATGGTTTCTTCATGAGCCTCGATCATGTCATTGGCTTCACCAAGTTGTTCTAAGAGAGCAACAAAGTGCTTCTTGGATTGTCCCTTGATCTTACTCATAAAAGACTCAAATTCATTCACTTCCTCATTAGACCCCTCACTTTCATCAATGCCATCCCTCAAGGAGGGATTAGCAATGATGGTGGTTTTGATGTTGGGGGTTGCCTTGTTGGTGGCTTTAGCCATGAGACACTTGGCGGTGATGTTCTCATTGGGTGAGTCGAAGAGGGACACCCGTGGAGTTGTGGCAATGACAACAGAGGCCATGGCCATGGCTTCACTATCTTCTTCATCATCGTCATCCTCATGGTATTCTTCTTGAACCACCAACCCTCGAGTAGGAGTCTTTTTGGTGAAGTTGTTCTTGTTGGGAAAGGACTTGGCTTTGTCTTTTTGCATAAGCTTGCCACCATTGTCTTCCCGCTTCTCGTAAGGGCAATCCACAACAAAATGGCTCACATTTCCACAATTGTAACATGTTCTCACACGTTGCTTGCCCTTGAACCCACTTGAGTTGTTCTTGTTGAAGTTGGGCCTTGTGTTCTTCTTGCTCCAAAATTGCCTTGAAGCAAGAGCCATGTGCTCATGATAATCATATTGTGTATCTTCGGGGTTGCTCTCCTCATCTTCATCTTCTTCCTCTTCTTCCACAATAACCTTGGCCTTCAAGGCAAGGTTGGGCTTCTTTGCCCTTTGAGAGCGCAACACTGCATTGTCGGCGGTCTTGTCCAAGATCCTCATTGCCACAAACTCATCCAACACTTCATTTGAGGTCAAAGAGTGAAAGTCCGGTCTTTGATGAATGACAGAGGACAAGGACTTGTGGTAAGGCATCATTGCTTTGAGAAACTTGCACTTGATCCAATTGTCATCCGTTTCCTTGCTCCCATGATCTCGGAGTGAGACCGCAAGTTTGGTTACTCTCCGAAAGAGCTCACGAGGTTCTTCATCTTCTTTCATTGCAAACTCATCGACTTCATCTTGCACCACTTCATAGTTGGAGCGTTGAATGCTTGCGCTTCCCTTATAGAGGGAAACAACACAATGCCATGCATCTTTGTCCATGGCGAAGGGTCGAAGATGAGGGAGATCTTCGGGTAAAACTGCATCTTGAATGATGAAGAGAGCATTCTCATTGAGTTGATTATCCATGGCTTCTCTAGGGGTGAAATTGCTTCGGTCATGTGGATGGAAACCTTCTTCAATGATTCTCCAAAGGTTAGTATTCACATGATTTAAATGACGCTTGAAGCGATATACCCAAGAGTCAAAGTCCTCATTTTTCACAATCTTAGGAGGAGGGCTGGCATGATTTAAATGAGTAGAAGGAATCGGTCCTCCATAAATTGGAGGTGCCACATGGGCAAAGATGCTGGTGCCATTTATACCACTAGTAGAAGGATCCTTTTCACTAGTAGCTTCCCCCTTGTCGGAGTTAGCATCTGTCACCTTGTCAGTGGAATCACCCACTTTCAACGGCGAGGTAGATAGTTTAAGTCCTTCTAAGAATTTATTAAACATGCTTCCAACCTCGGTTGTCATGGAAGTTTTCAATGTGTCCAAAGCCACGTTGAATTCCTCACAAGACACCACGGTTCCCCCATCACCCATAGACGAGCTCGGATTCACATCGGAGTGCTCCTCCCTACCGTCTACGGTGTCAACCATACTCTTCAGACGGCAAAGTCCTTAATAAAGAGACGAGGCTCTAATACCAGTTGAAAGGATCGATATAGTTGACTAAAGGGGGGTGAATAGGCAACTAACAATTTTTAGCTTTTCTTTACCAAATTAAACTTTGCATCAAAGTAGGTTGTCTAGATATGCAACTAGGTGAGCAACCTATATGATGCAACAACAACAAGTACACAAGCAAGCAAGGGATACAACACAAATAAGCTTGCACAAGTAAAGGCACGAGATAACCAAGAGTGGAGCCGGTGAAGACGAGGATGTGTTACCGAAGTTCCTTCCTTTTGAGGGGAAGTACGTCTCCGTTAGAGCGGTGTGGAGGCACAATGCTCCCCCAAGAAGCCACTAGGGCCACCGTATTCTCCTCACGCCCTCACACAATGCGAGATGTCGTGATTCCACTATTGGTGCCCTTGAAGGCGGTGACCGAACCTTTACAAACAAGGTTGGGGCAATCTCCACAACTTAATTGGAGGCTCCCAACGACACCACGAAGCTTCACCACAATGGACTATGGCTCCGCGGTGATCTCAACCGTCTAGGGTGCTCGAACACCCAAGAGTAACAAGATCCTCTAGGGATTAGTGGGGGAATCAAATTTCTCTTGGTGGAAGTGTAGATCGGGGCCTTCTCAACCAATCCCGAGCAAATCAACAAGTTTGATTGGCTAGGGAGAGAGATCGGGCGAAAATGGAGCTTGGAGCAACAATGGAGCTTTTGCGGGAAGAGGTAAGTCAACTTTAGAGAAGAAGACCCCCTTTTATAGTGGGGGGAACAATCCAACTGTTTCCCCCCAGAACAGCCCTGTAGAGGGCGGTACTACCACAGGGGGCAGCGGTACTACCGCTAGCCCCAGCGGTACTATGGCTCCGCCTCGCGGTACTGCCGTGCAGCCAGGGAGGGCAAGCAGATGGGCAGGGGATGGACCCAGAGTGGTATTGCCGCGATGGTAGGCTAGTACTACCGCTCTCAAGCGGTACTACCGCTTCCACTGCCGCTGCTTAGTGCCGCACAATCCGATACGAGGGGTGACGGTGTCCTGGACTAGGGGGTACTCACCGCGTCATCTCCCGATATGTTAGATTGGGACGAGGACCCCCATGGCCGTATACTCATGGGCCAGTTCGGACAGCTGTCGCATAGAAGGAAGATTCCACAAGACTTGGTGATCAAGACAAGGACTCCTCCCCACCGGCGTATTCAGCTAGGACTCTTGTTATCCTAGGCCTCTGGTGCATTATATAAACCAAGGCCAGGCTAGTCGATAGATCATATACACAATCATAATCATAGGCTAGCTTCTAGGGTTTAGCCTCTATGATCTCGTGGTAGATCAACTCTTGTAATACTCATATCATCAAGATCAATCAAGCAGAAAGTAGGGTATTACCTCCATCGAGAGGGTCCGAACCTGGGTAAACATTGTGTCCCCCGCCTCCTGTTACCATTAGCCTTAGACTCACAGTTCGGGACCCCCTACCCAAGATCCACCGGTTTTGACACCGACATTGGTGCTTTCATTGAGAGTTCCATTGTGTGATCGGCAAAAGGATTAATGGCTCGACTGCAGATCAACTGCGACGTCAGCTTCTTCGTTACCGGCTTGACTGGTCACCTTGGCTGGACCGAGGATTGCGCCCTACCTCCGATCGTTATATTCGTATGAGGGCCTTCATCAACATCAACTCCGATCTCTATCAAGATCATGGACGAATCATCCAGGGAGCCCGGGGGCCCAACGTCAACATTGCCCTCGGGTGACCGTGCTGTTTTTTTGGACAACAAACTTGTATCCGCCGCCACCGTCTCCTCAATTGTCATTTTAATGATTGCTTCAGTGGAATTGTGCGGAATTGAGTCTACAACAACCCTGGAAAATTTCGTCGAGTTTCGATGGAGGAATCTCTGGCAATCCATGATATACCGGAGCCCTGTCAAATCTAGACGGGATTCTGGATGAGTTTAGGGTGTGGTGTCCAGCTTCTATCTCGGACGTCCTTTGGAAGATCCAACCGTTGATTGGCTGCGGAATTCCTATGTCTACCACCCCTCAAAATTTCAGCTCGATCCGACCGTCCAAACTTCGAGAACCTTCCAATTAGTGCGTCACTTTTCGGATCTGTTTTCTGCGCGAGAACGAATCCGACCCGAATTCATCTTCTTTATGAAGGGGATTTCGGACATCCTTTTTGAAGGAAGTTTTGTATGGGGTATTGTGTTTTGTTCCCAAACACATTCCGCTAATTTTGAAGTCTTTTCCAACATGATCTTCACCATCGCACTAGTGTTAAACCAGCCCGACAACGTTGCTCTACGGCTGCCGACCTACGCTAGACACATTGTCACTTATTGAGCCAAGCTCAACTTCTTCGGATCATTATCTCGGCAAGCTGAACAAGAGTCCGGCATCGTGAAGGATAAATCATCACCAACATCGCCGCCCCATGGATTACACGTAGCAGGCACACCGGCATCGCCGCACGGTCACTTCATCAAGCCGGCATTGACCACGTCACGACCGGCATCGGCAGGGCCGCACTGTTGCTTCTTCAAGCCGGTGTCCATCACGCCGACCTACTTCGACTCATCGGCTGACATCGAGGATTCGACATCTCGGCTGGACCGGGGGCTTCGCCATCTCTTCATCAACCTACTCTGGAGACTTCAGCGTCACTAGCCGACCAGCTTCGTCACGTTAGCTGTACCAAGGGCTTTGCCTCGGCAAGCCAACCTTTGCCAGCATCGCCATGCTGTCGCTTTATCGCCCATCAGGCAATGGGTGTGCGGATCGAGTCCCAATTTTGGGAGTCACCTTTCTTCGGATTGCTACAACAAATAAACCAGGTGCTATTAATCCTAGTAATTTTTGCTTGTTTGGGTTTATTTTTCGCAGGAAATTATTACTCTGGTTTGTTTCATCATATGTACACATGTCTATCGAATGATAGCCACACTATCGACGGTCGCATGGTGGTTCGGTCAGGTTCCGTACATAATCCGGCGAACGCCGCATCCGAAACTCGGACCGACCTGTGAAGTTAGGCTTTGCCACGCCTTTGCCACATCACGCTGACGCCCTGCATCGACATTAACTTCGGCGCCAGGCCACATATCTTGAAATGAATTATCTTGCGTAAATTAATTACGCGAGGATTTTTATATATTTATATTATTATTGTTCGCCTGCACTATTTTACATGTGCAGGTAATGGACTTCGACTGCATCATCTGGTCTCTTCGGCAAGCCGACACCGTCATCCCAATCGGCGTAAATCGGCCCGCGTGATCACCTTGTTGGTCGTGTTGCCATACCGATGTGTTCGGTTGCCTCGGGGACTTCGGCATCGCCGAGAAAGCTCTACCTCATCGAGTGTTCGGCGTGCAGGCCATATTTTATTTTATTACTTACTTTGCATAAATTATTTATTATGCAACGATTTTTATTATTATTATTACTATTCTCTCCGGTTTGCACTATTTTTGTGCATAGGAAAATGATCCGGGTCAGGCAGTATCGTCAACTCGGCGTACCGACATACCACGTCACCTCGGCTGGACGGGGGGCTTCATCAACACTTTGTTACCCCACGCCGGGGACTTTGGCGTCACTCTGCCGGCCTGCATTGGCCGTGCTATGTCACCACTTCGGAGTGCCGAGCTCTTTGCTCCGCCACCTCGGGACCGACTTGGGGGATGGAACCTTGTCCCGCATCAAGCTCGGACCGCGTCATCAATGTCGAACACATTAACCAGCCAAGTTGCCTTGATGCTCAAAGTTTTAAATTTTTAACTTGTATTCGGTTCGACCAAGCATTATACTTTTTTGGCAAAAATTTGTTTGTGAAAAAAATTCCTTGTCATAACCTTGTTTGTGACACACAAATTCGAATACCTAGTTCACTTGGGGGGGGGGGGGGGGCTTCCTTCATGAAGCCTTTCCTCTTGCAAATGATTACACTTGTACGGCTTCGTTCCTTGTTCGTGTATTACGCCACAATATGCACCATGTTGACTTAAGCGATTTGCATGTTGGGTTGCCTTGCTCATGTGTTTGCCCCTACGTTCCCGATTGTTCAGCTAGGGAGTAAAGGGAGCACCTCTGCGATTGTCACGATCGGGTCATCCCAGCCGGACCTCAGACTGGGTGAAGCCGAAAGCTAGCGCTCTTATTGTTTTCAATTATGGTCGGCACACAACGAAACTCATGAGTACAAAAATCTATTGCACAAGTCTCATAGTAGCAATGAGCAACCGAAGAAAGGTATCGGTGGGGGTACTATTTTCTTCGAAGATGCTTCTTACACTTCGTCAGTAATATAGCATAAGTTCCCTGAGCGCGCTTTGTCTGTTACAGCCTTATGGCCTGATTGCCTGGTTATCGGAAACACCATCGATATTCTCGACAGGGGGAGTACATAACACTTTTTGTCCCTTGGCCGAAGAGGGAGAAGCCGACGGTCGGTTAAGACGCGTTTAAAGTTCGGGTGAAAACAGATATGATATAAGTACTTCGGTACATAGAATCATTATACAGAAAATTCTTTTACCCAAGTCACTTGGGGGCTCTTAAATTTATATGAGCCATTTTATAATAAGTGTTCTTCTTCTTAGTCGTTGCAAAGTTTTTTATTAGTATTATCATTTATCATTCCTTTTTTTGGCACAAGTATGTGGTCACTAGCCGAGGAGCCTAATTTCTCTCTCAAAGCCGCTAGAGTTTAGTTTGCTAAACTGGCCTAATGAGAAGTACTCCACCTTCGGGATAGGAGGTTGAAGCTATAGGCTGACCCGCTTGAAGTCTTGAGATAGGATGTGTCATGTTAAAGCACGACAGAAGCATTTTTTTTAAAGACCAATTTTTAGATTGGCACCGAACACTTGATCTTGTTCAGACTTCAGGTTTTCACTGACGTTTTTTGGTTTTCCAAGCCTATGGCACTTTTAAACTATTTGTGTGTTTCTAGCATTAGTCTCGCAGTGCAACGCCGGACACCTTTAGGGATTCGACAAAAACATTCTCGGATATTGCTATATATGCATCGGTTTCGAATTATGTCTTTGGTCAATAGTTGGGTTGCCCGGCTCCTGTGCTTGCCTCCTACGTTCCGCTTTGTTCGGCTAGGTGTGCAAAGGGAGAACCACTGCGATTGTGCTTCCAGCTCGCATGGTTAAGCACCTCAGTGGAGAAAGCCAAAAACTGACTGTCACAATAGGCATAAACTGGTTAGCGATCCGATGACTTTGTTAAATGACGGGCCATTCATAACATTGGCCGAAGTGTTTACGGCTTGACCTCGGATGTCGCTGAACACTAACCGGGGGCTCATAGCTAGCTTCCCCAGTTTAAAGCTCCTATGACTAAGCGGAAGTTATAAAGCCCGCATATCTGATTTCCTCGTTTCCGCTAACACAACCGCCTTCGGGCACCGAGACGTCGGCTAAGGGTTGTTTTGTTATGGTGGAAACACCCTGCGTAGTATCTACCAAGGGGTAGAAGCCGACGATGGGCCACTTTCAACTGATAAACGGTCGCAATGGAGTCAAAATAATGATGTAAAGTACTTGGATACATAGAATCATTACACATAATCTGTGATTTTACTCTAGATATTCGATCCTTAATTCGGCCGCCCGTGCCCACATTAAGGCTCGGGGGCTACTGGGCTTTGCGCTCATTATTTACAAATATTAAAGGGGCACATCGATCCCCTGATCTGGTGTTGCCACCCGACCAGTGTCTCGGGGACTACTGCATTACCTATTGAATGCAGAAAATTCAAAGTGTTTAGTGTTCGGCTTGACCGAGCTAGGGGCAAACGCGTCTTCGAACAACAATAGGAACCATCTGGACCTATATAGCGTCAAGCTAATATATTGCGGCAACTCCTCAAGACCATCTCTCAAGGGCCCGTTCGCCAATCACTATTATCTCTAATATGTTACACTGCGTTTTTATTCCTATGTATGCTGCCAAGCTAGGAGTTGATCCTCAAGCCGATTTCGCGCATCGACCTGAGTCTCAGGGGCTACTACGAACAACGGTTTCATGTTTTCCTTCAGGTGCATCTCGGGTTTTAGACTGATACACACCTTGAGGGCTACTTGATATACATATACTGGCTATATACCTCGGCAGAGAATAAACTGCACCAGTTAAAAATATTCACAAAAATCAGCCCGCGGTCGGGGTGGTGCACCCCCTCGGAGGCAGTCCGGCATAAAGCTCGGGCACCAGCAGCTAGCTCCATAGAGGGCATTTCCAGCATTAAGCTCGGCTAAACTCCTTCAACTTTTTGAACCAAGATGATCTATGACATCTTGGATATAGTCCGGCGTTGGAGCTCGGATACAGTCTGGCGTTGGAGTTTGGACACAATCCGGCGTTGGAGCTCGGATACCTTTCGGCGTTGGAGCTCGGAAGCAGTCCGGCATTGGTGCTCGGCTACAAAAGATACCTCGAATGCAGTCCGGCGTTGGAGCTCAGACACAAGAGGACACTGCCTCCCGGGAACAACTTCAAACCCGAGGTGTGGCATAAAAATAACAAGGCATTGATAAAGGCCGGAAACTTAAAGGGGCTCCTCGGATACCCGACGTGTAAACTCTTCGGATGCACTACGGCGATCCTCAAGATCGAAGATGAGAAGATTTTTTGAACCAGTTTTCAAGACCGACGACCGAAGATGAAGAACAGCTTGGAAGAATCGAGGAGCATCCCTAACTTGAAGACCGGTTCAGGGGGCTACTGACGGTGTCCTGGACTAGGGGGTACTCACCACGTCATCTCCCGGACTGTTAGATTGGGCCGAGGACCCCCATGGCCATATACTCATGGGCCAGTTCGGACAGCTGCCACATACAAGGAAGATTCCACAAGACTTGGTGATCAAGATAAGGACTCCTCCCCACCGGCGTATTCGGCTAGGACTCTTGTTATCCTAGGCCTCTGGTGCATTATATAAACCAAGGCCAGGCTAGTCGATAGATCATATACACAATCATAATCATAGGCTAGCTTCTAGGGTTTAGCCTCTACGATCTCGTGGTAGATCAACTCTTGTAATACTCATATCATCAAGATCAATCAAGCAGGAAGTAGGGTATTACCTCCATCGAGAGGGCCCGAACCTGGGTAAACATTGTGTCCCCCGCCTCCTGTTACCATTAGCCTTAGACGCACAGTTCGGGACCCTCTACCCGAGATCCGCCGATTTTGACACCAACAAGGGGCGACCCCCTCGAATCGATGCGGTAGGAGCCCGGTACCGAAGCAGTACTACGGTTGAGGACCCACATGCGGTACTACCGCTGCAGAGCGGTACTGCCGCCTATGGCTCTTGAGCGGTACTACCGCTGGGCACCACGGTACTACCGCTGGGACCAAGCCAAAACCCATAGAAGGGGAAGAAAGCCTCCATCGAAGTGGGAAGGCTCGGTGGGTGAAAAATGGATGTGTACGTGTTGATTCCACCCTAGCTTTACCAATAGCGGATCCCCTCTTGATAGTACGGTGACTCCTACAAAACATGTCCACCAAAACAGAAATGAAAGAGCTACACCGTCTTGGTTAAAACTCCGAGGGGAAGGAATCGTCTCGTGCCAAAGGATAGATCTCTAAAATGCTCAAAGCACATGATTAGTCCGCAATCGTGTTGTCATCAATCGCCAAAACTACATCGAGAGAGATATGCCTTAACACAGGGTCTGTATAAGATTGACTTGTCAAAAGTACGGCGGGTCATTCCAGGATTACCTGGGCAGAGTGGCAGACTTAAAAAGGCAGGATAACCCGGGTTTTTAGATGAATACACCTGGCTTCCAAGCCTGGCTTTTAAGCCTATTACAACGGTCATAAAAACTCTTGTCCGTTGAACAAAGAGCCCCCAAGTAATATTTCATTCCAGGCGCACAAGCCGGATCAATAGGGTAATCATAGCTATGCTCAATGAGCAGGAAGCCCCCAAGTATTTGGTAATTATGGCGTACAAGCCGGATTAAGAGGGTAAGCATAGCTATGCTCAGTGAGCAGGAAGCCCCCAAGTGACCATAATAAGATGAGCCCATAAGGCAGGATACCCATGTTTGAACCGCGCATCATGGCAGCAAGTTCTCTTTGGCAACCTTTAATTTTTCTGAGAACTCGAACTTGCAAGAGATGAATTCTTTTTGAACCAGAATTTCAAACCGGATATTGAGATCTTAAAAGCTTTTTTAGAGACAGAATTACCTTGAGCCAGATTTTAAACCAGATATTGAGAGATTCAGCGCTTTGTGGGAGACATATATCCCTTGAGCTGGGTTTTAAACCGGAATCCTTTATTTTAAGCCGGAAATTTTCTGACGGCCTTTAAATTTTCTGAAACCGGCCAATTATGTCGAGTCACGTCATTGTAGCCGCCGAGTCTTAAGACGACTCGAGGAGTTGTCTTGAGATTCTCCATATTTGACCGTGATATAAACTGATATGAATCATTCAACAACTCAGTGATGTAATAGTCCCTTTTGCAGTAGATAACTTGTCCTACATTGAAGAACTTGCAAGCCATAGTAATTGCTCTTTTAAAGAAAGCAATATGTAATATAAAAATATACTGGATGGACTTCACCTGATATGTCAGGCCAGAAATTATCCACCGCGGAGTTGATGATCACCACGGTGAAGCTGAAATCAATCACGACCGAGTCGGCTGCGGGAGCAGACAGATGAGCCGGCCGCTGTGTCGTAAGCTAGCGCGGACGGGCGTGCCAATCGCAGGTGCGGTAAACCGCGCGGACGGATGAGTCAACAACGTCATGTTGATGCAAATTGGGTCGTAAAAACGGCGGTTTGCACATATATTCGCCGAGCCTCATGGCACGGTCAGATGCTAGCGCATGATAATGGTGGCGCGAGCTATACATCCATGACACGATCATTGCTCTTGTAATGAACAATTGTCCTTCATAAACAATACTGCAGACCAAAGCAAAGATAAATTGTTCTTTGATAAAAAACAATATGTGCTAAAAACAAATTTGGATGGATATCACCTGATCCGTCTGGACGACAGTTTATCCGTATATAGGCTGTGTAGATGACTTCCGAGGATTTTTGACCATTATAATTTGACAAGAGGCCCTTCAGAATCATCCATTATAAACGCACAGTCGGGTGTTTGACTGATATCTTTGGCGTGAGAGAACTTCCCTTCCTCCAAAAGAGCCTTTGGATGTTGTCATTGTAATTTTCTCCAACGCTGGTTGGTACCGTGACAATTGAATCTTTGAAGGTGCTGTTGAAAGCTTTCCTCCGATGGTAGATCTAGAGAAGGAACTCATGCTCCACACCTCTGGCAGCAAACTCAGAAAAAAGAGATGCTCTTGAAACCTCTTCGCTGTTCTCACACTTGGGGCCAGTTCTTTTGGGCAATTCTACCAGAATTGACCCCCTCCCCAACTTCTCCTAGAATTGCCACTTAATACTTTTTTGCAATTCTTATCTAATTAGACCTTAACTAACTAGGAATTGTCAAAAAAGATGGAGTGGCAATTCTGGGAGAAGCTGGGGAGGGGGGTCAATTCTGGGAGAATTGCCCAAAAGAACTAGCCCTTGGAGTCAAAGGAGAAAAATTGAGCAGGTTGACCATACGCAAGCTGCACTCCTTTTCTCATCATCTCACCCAGCCTACAGAACTCGATGGATTTTTGTACTGCTTACAAAACTAAAAGGCCTTGCGCGCAGCCATGTCATACAATGCTTCAAGCACCTCCAGCAATTGTAGAGGCTCGTCAATGGCTGTGGCATTGAAAATCAGTAGGCCGGCTCAGCATGCACCCGCGGATATAGCAAGGGCGGTTCAATGCATGGCGATGAGGGCGGCGGCTCTGTAGTTGTAGGCCGGTTCACCGGTGGAGGCGGAGTCACGGTCGCAGCAGCGAGGCCAGGCATGGCTCGGAGTTGACTCGTCATAGAGGAGGCGGCTCGTCGGCGGCTTGCTCGCTGCGGGCAACTCGGTCACGAAGCAGAGGCCGGGTCATCAATGGGGAGATTCTTAGGAGGAGTCAGAGCCCGTGGACAATCTGCTCCCGTGTCGTAGAAAGATGCTTTGATCCATCTGACATATCATTAAACATCAATCTCCTTATTGATCTTCACAAATAGTGTCTGATCCATAGTCTCATCTTATGGCTCGATTGGGACTTGGCTTTGTGTGTTTTGGCGATTTGCTCTCATCGGACTCGGCAAACCAACACTGAACAAAAACCGGCGATTCTAACCATGCTGGTTTAATTACAGATCAAGAGTTAACACACCGGCAAAACAGGTCGTAGCGGAAAACGATGGTGCTGGCAATATGTGACTTGACTGCTTGCTCAGACAAATGGTGGTTGACTTTTCCTGAACTCAATCTCGTACTGCCAACTCCAAAATAATCAGCAAAATTTAGTTAACCTGTCCGATCCCAAATTATTTCATTGACCATGCCAGCTCTTCTCTGACAAATTCATGGGCTTCTCGATCCCTGAAGAGTTCCCTCCAAGAAGTCAACACCACCGTGCGCAGGCCCCACGGTGAGCACCAACTGTCATGGATTTGTCACGACAGATGTCCTAATGTGAGGACTTAGTCATGAGGCCAACACATCTATGTGGCAGCTTGAGAGGGGTTGATCGGAATCGAGAGACGCAACACAAGACAAGGGTTTAGACAGCTTTGGACCCCGGGAAACATCATCCGGTAATAACCCTATATGCTGTTTGTGGTTAGGTCTCATTATGCTCATGAGGGAGTCGCCGCGTAAACCGGCTCTCCTCCGATTGTGTCTAGCCTTGGAGATTATTCAACTTGTCCCTCTTGAGGGGCCCTGCCCCTCCTTATATAAATTGAAGGGGCGGGTTACACTAGTCCTAGTAGGATTAGGATTACTCTATTACAAGTGGAGTCCTAGTCTTGGTTCCTTTGTAAGGGAATATTTACATTCTCTTAAGCCGGCCCACCATAACATGAGCCGACCGTCTGGGCCTTAGGCCTTGTCGTCCGTCTGACCCGCCCGCCGGGTTACTAATGAGTCGCCAATATCGGGCGGGTTAACTGTGAGTCGCCAAGCTCCAGGCGGGTCACTAGTGAGTCACTAAGCTCCGGGCGGGTCATACATCCGGTCGGGTTACACCGCGGGGTATATCCCCGACACGCCCCCGGGATCTCATTTATCGCTGGTTTGGGCCGAAATAACAGCCGGCGAACCCGAGTCGAACCCAAGCGCCCGGGGTTAGCCTGGGGGCGCCGGCAAAATCAAAAAGGGTCGTGGGGCCACTCTGTCGGCGAGAGGAGGCCCTTTTCCCGTCGTTTCCTCCTGCTTTCCTCCCTCGGTTTCCCTCTCATTCTCCATTCCTCCTGCCAATCTTCTCCTCCTCCCCTCCCAGTCGGCCGCCATGCCGCCGAAGAAGTACGTGGCCCCCCACACCGTGACGGATGCCACCGCCGCCGTCACCCAGCCGAAGCAGAGGAAGCAGAGGGTGTCGCCGTCCAAGCCCCGGGGCATGTCTAACGCCGACTGGAGGGCAGAAGTTCAGTGCCGGGAGGCTGTCACCACCGACCGGCGGAACATGACGAACGCCAAGAAGGCACGGGACAGGACGGCGCTCGCGGCTGCAGCGGTGGCGGAGCAGGCGGAGCGCTCGGCCGAACAAGCCGAGGCGGCTCACGCGGGGATGATGAATCCACCCGGCAGCCACGGTCCGTATGCGTCCTGGAGCCAGCAAAGCATCGGGTCTCCGGCCGGCTTCTCGTTGTCGCCACAACCCTGGGGTTGCACGCCATTGCCGGGCTACGCCAACGGCGACGCACACGGCGGGTTCAACCCTAACATCACCTTTCCCCATGGTCACCCGGCCCAGCACACGCCCTCGCCTGCCTTCGCCGGCGTGCAGTACCCTCCGTACACCTACTCACCGCCGGCCTACGCAGCCTCCCCGATGCCATATCTCCGCCGTGGCGCGCTGCTCTTCTCACAAGACTCCTCGTCGCATCTCGGCGACACCGACATGAGGGAGGCCGGCATGGAGGACATCATCACGACCGGCTCGGCCGCCGCCGTCGCCTCCCTCGGGTTCACTGCCCAAGACGACACAATGGACCTCAACGGCGACATGGACGGTGAGCTCGACTACGGCGAGGAGGAGCCACGGGAGAAGGAGGAGGACGAGGATGAGGAGGAGCCGGCACCTGCTCCAGTGAGGAAAGGGAAGAAGAAGAAGAAGAAGCGGGTGGCCAGGACTGGCGAGCCGCGCATCAAGTGGGCGTCCAAGGAGGACGAGTGCCTTGCCGAAGCGTGGAAAGTCGTCTGCCTCGACCCGATCACCGGCATGAACCAGGGCATCGACACGTATTGGGAGCGCATCAAGGCCGAGTTCGACGAGCGCAAGCTCATCGACCCCTACTTCAAAGGCGTCTACGTGCAGCACGGGTCGAAGGCAATGGTGAACCATTGGGGGCTCATCCAAACGGCGTGCAACAAATGGCATGCAATCGTCGAGGAGATCGCGACTCGGCCGGAGAGCGGCGCCAGCATCGAGGATCGGGTATGGCACGCCGGTCTCTCCCTCTTCTTTTCACCGTGCGCGCGCCCGCCGACTGTTGTTCCTCGGCGCAGCTGGTGCGGATGTTCGCCATGTTTCGACAGGACAACAGCGGCCAAGATTTCAAGTAACTCCACGTCTTCAAGCAGATCCAGAAGTGCGAGAAGTGGGCGGATGCCAGGCGCACCTCGCCAAGGCGAAGGAGACGTACAAGCCGGACACGCCGACGCCGGGCGCGGTCAATGGGCGCCGGACGGCAACAAAGGGGCCAAGAAGGGGAAACACGCCGAGTCAGCCACCGTGCGTGTGCAAGAGTCCATCGAGCATTGCCTCGCCGACGCCCAGACCCGGGCCGCCCAGCTGGAAGAGAAAACCGAGGCGCGGTGGTCGGCGTTGAAGACGAACAGCGCCGTCAAGCTCGACCTGCTCCGGACCAATATCGCCACGAAGAAGAGGAACACCGACCTGGCTTTCCTGATAAGGGGCACGGACATGCTCCGGAGCGATGACGAGCGGCTCAAGGCGTGGTACCTGACGGAGCGTGGCCTCATCCTGAACCAAATGCCGCCGACCGCGGCGCCAACTCCCACGCCGACGCCGACGCCGCCACCAAGCCCGAGCGATGACGCCTCGACGACGCCCAGCACAGAAGCCGTGCCGATGCCGACCAGCCCTTGCACGCTGACTCCACCGACGCCGGAGGGCGACACCGCCGTTTGAGTTTGATGCAACGCGTTCGTCCTTTCTTTTGCACGCCGAACTTGTTATTTGATCGCCGAATCGTGGTAACGTGATCGCCGAACTGTGACGCTGATCGCCGTACTGGTGTTTTTTTTGGGAGTGGGAAACGGACCAAGTTTGAATTTGCGACGTTTTGGAGGCGGCACCTGAGGGTGTGGCTGGGACGTAGATCGCTCCCAGGGCCTAAAAATCGCCGGACGAGCGCCCTAAAGAGCGTGGGGGGGGGGGGGGGGGAGGGGGGAGGGGGGGCGCAAGTGGAGATGCTCTTAGTGGATCCCATTGGCTTTGCTCATCCAGCGTTGCGATTGCTAAGTAGAGTCCAGCCATTAGCCACTCACCAAGCTGATTATATAGATAGCACCGGTCGTCTATCCCCTCGCCTCATCTTATCCCCCTCCGTCCCCGCTTCCTCCTCCTCTTCCTCCCGCTCACTCCCGAACCGAAGCCTCAAGAGCTCCCAATGGCTTCCACCACGTTCTCCTCCGCCTTCTCCATCCTCTCTCTCCCCTCCTCCTCACCATCCCCCTCCGCATCGGCCCCCAGGACCCTCCCCGTCGCCAACCGCCGCCGCCGCGCCGTCGCCGTCGCCTCCACCGCCACTGAGTCCCCGAAGGTCCTTGAGCTCGGCGACGCCATTGCCGGGCTCACCCTTGAGGAGGCTCGCAACCTTGTCGACCATCTCCAAGAACGTCTTGGCGTCTCTGCCGCCTCCTTCGCTCCCGCTGCCGCGGTCGCGGCTCCCGCCGCGGCGGCGGCCGAGGAGGCACCGGTCGAGAAGACGGAGTTCGATGTGGTCATCGAGGAGGTGCCCAGCAGCGCGCGTATCGCAACCATCAAGGTTGTGCGCGCACTGACCAACCTGGCGCTAAAGGAGGCCAAGGATCTTATCGAGGGTCTCCCAAAGAAGCTCAAGGAGGCAGTGAGCAAGGACGAGGCCGAGGAGGCCAAGAAGCAGCTCGAGGGAGTCGGCGCCAAGGTTTCCATAGCGTGAGACTAGGTATACTAGGCTCCTTTTTCTCCCATTACATTTTATGTTTCATATCAATCTTTTGTATTCCTCTTGTAATTGCCGTGGATTTTGTTTCATATGAGATTAGTGCGCGTGTGGAATTATTAGTTCATGTTCGTGTGTTGTATCCAATCTTGTATACTTACCGGATGTTGCATTATTTAGATTCCTAATGGGTACTATTGGTTTTGGATATGATACTGTCATGTTTGTAGAGATTGTGCATTGCCAGTTTTAGAGTTTTATTGGAGCAATAGAGCGGCATATCTCTCGTTTTGATTTTTGAGTCTGTAATAGCTCTCAGTTTATAATTGCCCATCAGATAATCTCTTGGAACATCAGATCTGTTATCAAGGATTGGAAGTATCTCCCGAGTAAAAGAAGAATCAGAAATAGTTCATACATCACACTGTATTTAGTCAAGGTCAATTCGGACTATAACTTCCGGGTGGGGTGTTGCTAATCATTACATTACATTACATTGTTCAACAATGCTACATCATATTGTTCTACATTGTTCAAGAATGCTACATGACATTTATCTCTCCAGGGTCTTACAGAATGGACAGTAATGTGAAAGTGTACCCTTTGTCCCCCACATGGAGCAATGTGTGTTTATGTTTATACTGTATCCACACTTAATAGCATGTACGGTCAGTATGTATAATGAATAATTGATAGGTGTGCTGTTGAGCATACCACTGATCACAGAAAATACTATACCAATTTATCTAACCTTGATTTGCCTACTGTTGTGGAAAACTTCAGGCTTCACACTGGATTGATGCCTCTCCGCATACTAAAACATCTTCCTGATATGTTTTTCTTTATTTTGAACAAGGAACCTAGTTATTTGTATTTCCACTGAGAAATTCATGATGTCGCTAGACCTTCTGAATTTTGAAGTATAATGCCAAACAAATGAACAATTTAAACTCTATGCTTTTTAGGCTGTACCTTTGCAGTCAGCTCAGCAGTGTGTAGAAGTTGTTTGTCTAAATTATCTTTCAGGTGGTATGTATTTACATATCACCCAAACCAAGATGTAGATGATCGATTCTTCCCACGGTATGACGTCGCTAAATCCTGGCGTAGTTTGTCCAACAATATTGTAATTTGTAAATAGATGTAACATTCATAGCTGGTGCACACGCTGGGATCTCAGTACCTTCTTGATGCAGGTTGATCGCTCGTCTCAGTTAGCTTGTTCTGAGAGTTAGCTCAATTTTAGTTCCCCATTTTTCAAAAATACTTGCGCTACATATAATTTGCCTTAAGACGAGAATTCATCCAGTGCTTCCTTCATTATTATATGATATTTACAGAATAAACCTCCATGTTCTTAGTTTGATATCATTTATCTCCCTTCTCTGCAGAACAATGTGAGCATTACATTGGGCATGGCATGTGAGTTTGGGTAGTAGAAGAACATGAACTCTCCATATGCAGATATATGTGTGGCGCTGAAACTGGGAAGTTCTCTGAAAATATTGTGTTTGTGTCTAGAGTATTTTGTTTTCCCGCGTGATTTGAATCTATCGAAGCCGCTGAAAGTTGTTTTATGCCCACTTTGTATTTCTGAATCTCTAGTTCTGCTTTCCAAAGTGTAATTGGGTGATGCTGTTGGCACCCTTGATGTTACCCATCCACAAGGATCAGTCAGGTAGGCCAACGGAAAGAGTTGCACTTTCGCCTCTCGCTTTGGTACGTGTATATTGGTAGGCATCACCCCATCAGCAATATTTGGCCGGAGAGACCTTGCAAACAAAGTACTCCCTCCGTTCCCAAATATAAGTCTTTCTAGAGATTCCAACAAGTGACTACATACGGAGCAAAATGAGTAAATCTATACTCTAAAATATGTCTACATACATCTGTATATTGTAGTCCATTTGAAATGTCTAAAAAGACTTATATTTAGAAACGGAGGGAGTGCATCTCATGTTACATCATTTAACTTGGACTTGACAAAGTTCACAAAAGATCGGACATAGCAAGTTTAATTGGACATATTGCAAATTTGCAAAAAATCATCCTACAATGGATTAGATAGAGCAAGGGGGCGTCGGACTCCACTTCATCACCGGTCCCTTCCCCTTGGGGTCTCTGGAGCAACAGTAGTATTCCGCGGTCGGAGGGGCATTATCGTCATACCACCTCATATCCACCCACACATAGGATGGTTTTGGGAGTGCTAGACAAACTCAGACATTGGGGTTGCATACGAAGGGTCTGATTAAGTGTCTTTTTTCAATCCAAGCGGACAACCCTATATCTGCCTCACATATGAAGTGTCTAGACGTTTGGAGTAGGGTCCGGTTGAGCGACTTTTTTCTGAACTGAGCCTCACATATGAAGTGAGTTTGGGGGTGCTAGACGGTCTAGACGTTCGGACTAGGGTCCGGTTGAATGGCTTTTTTGGGACTGAGCAGCCTAAACATTTAGGGATGGTTTGAGGGGTCCGGCTGTTGATCCCCTTTGCCTGACTATCCTAAAACAAGATACAGGTTATAACTATTCGCTATGCAAAAAAAATATAAGATATTTCCTCCGTTCCTAAATATAAGTCTTTGTAGAGATTTCATTATGAATCACATACGGATGTATATAGATGCATTTTAAGTATAGATTTATTCATTTTGCTTCATATGTAGTCCACCTAGTGAAATTTCTACAAAAACTTATATTTAGGAACGGAGGGAGTAGTTTAGAACACTAAAGTACACCTTCTGTTTGTGAAAGTGGGGATCATGGGTGCTCCTAAATTGGGCATTCCAGCCCCCTAGTGGGTTAACTGCCGCATGGAACACACATCTCCAGGAAGCAGCAGCCCTGAGCCTCTGATCGGCAACATGGCATCACACAGAAAAAACAAAGCGTATATTAGCAACATGCAGACAAGCTCAACAAAATAACCAGCAATATAGTACCGAATGTTTTTTGGAACGGGCAAATGACAAATTGTACATTACGACTTCCAAGCAGTTGCTATACATGCACAAATTTTCGTAGCAGCTGCTATACATGAACAACTTCTCCAAACATGAGAGCACATTTATTTCAAACTGTTCGTGTTCATCCTTATGATACATGCTACAACACTGGACTTTGTGAACATTGCACACCATTTCCCACCCTCATAGAACAGAAGCATATATCATGCTCATGCTTCGGCAGCCTTCTCTGCAGGGCTGTCTCCCAGCTTCGCCTTCTTTGATTCATAATCTTTCACGGCAGCTTTAATTGCATCTTCAGCAAGCATACTGCAATGGAGCTTTACTGGTGGAAGTGACAAGTGCTTTGCAATCTCACTGAAAACAGAGCATTGGAGCTTGTTATTGTTTTACAGGGCTTAATAGTTTTATTGAACATTAAACAGCATTCTGAAGACATCGAGTCATCAGCAGTCACATTGCAATCATAGCTAAAAGAAGGAAATGAGTTGATTAATCTGATGTGATTATAAGACCATGAGCTGCAGCTTTCCTCGGATGCAATTAGCATCAATATTAATTTGCAAATATACACAGCCAAACAATTATAGAGTTAACAGTCATATCAAGCCTCCGAACACAAAGACCAGCTTGTACCACTATGACAAGCTCATTAAACAATATACTCCCTCCAATCCATATGAATTGTCACTGCTCTTACTAAAGTTGTACTAAAGCAGCAGTATAAAGTTGTATTAAAGCAGCAACAATTAATATGGATAGGAGGGAGTAACATAAAGCAACACCAGCTCAATCAACAATCAAAACTAAGCCGAGTTATTAGCAACTCCAAAAGACCATGTTATTAGTAACTTGTAAAGACCATGACAGTGCAATGAAATGTTAGTAAGCAGATCTACAGCATGCAGGCTCGATGCATTCTCAAACATTTTTTCCTTCTCAAAATTCTTCAAAAGCAATCAAATGCCACAACATCAGCTTGAATACTAGACGGTTATTGTAAGATAATCAAGAGTCAATGAAGTATAGGCCCATCCAACCTCCCACATCTTAATTGCAAAGGAAACTATGTATCAGGACCTTTGCTACAGAGTTACCACAAGACGACTAGTAGATACGCCTGTTCAGTGAATGCAAAGTAAACAACAATACAAAAATGTTGAACAAAAGGACAACCCTAAATGTTTGGGAAAGACAGGAACACCCTTTTAAATAATTTAATGGATCAAGAATATCTGGCAGAACTTACGTGTTCTTGATACTCACTACTTCCTCCATTTGCTTTCCCTTCACCCATTCAGTAGCTGCAAGGACAATGGTAGGATCAAGAATTGACTTCGGCACTTAAGATTTGATAATATGGTTATCATACATCTTGCAGGGAAATAAGTATACATCAGAAAAATGAAAACGAACTGCCTCCACCCAATTCATAGACTATCAACTACTAGCAGCAATTATGTTGAGATATTTTTGTTTAGGGCCATGATCTACAAAAATAAGCAGTTTCAAATAATAATCGAACCTTTCAAAGGTGTCTGCTCAGCATTACAGAACACTCATTTCTAACTTGGATAAACAACTACCAGTTGTAGAAACTGAAAATGAACTAGGAGGCATCATTGTTCTATGAGATAATCATCCCTGTACAAACCAAGAAAAATCAGAAACTAAGAAGGCAAATAGATCGAAGACCACTTACACAAGCAATAGCATACTATCCACAAGCCAGACAAATGGACCCTACCCTAAGCAAATTCTTAAAATGAGCTGTGATCCATGCATGAACTTCCTATCATACAGCTTGTAGAATAGGTCTGCGAACCAAACTGAGCCAATTCAAATGCCACAAGCCAATTCAACAACCAGCAACTAAAATAGACCCAGAGAAAGAGCAATATCACAATCGATAACATTCGCACTACAGCTGCTACCTTTCTTCTAATCTAATCAGATTCGGCACCCACTAATCATCTCTTCTGTCGATGTTTCAGTCAGAATCATCCTTACAAACATCCTATCATCTAATAAGTAGGGATTTGATGATAGGCCATCGTAATTGGCCATGCCCAATCAAACTGCATCGATTACAAACAGGTAGAAAAAAAATCGCATCCTTATCCGCAGAAGCTAATCTAACAAATTATCTTCCTCGATACAATTCGCAGAAGCTAACCACCTCTAAATATTGCAACGAATATAATAGATTAAGTCGACGGCGGGAGAAAAGGTGGGGAAAGGGGGCGGGGGAGCGGTTTGAGGGCTCACCGACGGAGGACGAGGCGATTGCAGAGCCGCAGCCGAAGGTCTTGAAGCAGGCGTCGACGATCTTCCCGGTGCCTTCGTCGACACGGATCTGAAGCTTCATGACGTCGCCGCAGGCCGGCGCGCCGACCAGCCCGGTGCCGACGTTGGGGTCGTCCTTGTCGAAAGACCCGACGTTCCGCGGGTTGTTGTAGTGGTCCACCACCCGCTCGTGGTACGCCCTCGCCCCCGCCCCCGCCGCCGCCAGCCCCGGCGCAGCCCTCTCCCCGGCCCCCGGGCCGAGGAGCCGCCGGAGTCCGGGGGCGACGAGCCGGCTTCCTCCCGCGCGCAACATCGCCAACAAACTCGGGGGTGCCTCTGGATTCTTCTGGCGTTCTCCGGCTCCGGATGGGTTGTTTAACCTGGGGAAAGAGGGGAGGCAAATTTGTGGAGTTGTGGTTTCGACAGTTTATGCGGCCGCGGAAGTCGGAAGAGGTGGCGATCCGGTGCGCGGCAAGGGGCTAGGGCAAACCTGGCTCTCGGACTTGACTTGAGACGTGGCGTGCTATTTGTGGAGAAGACCTGGCCGTTGCTGTTTTGAGTGGTGGGTGTAGGAGATCCGCGCCGGTGAGAAGCGCAGGCCGCATGGATGGATAAACATCAGGCAGGCTGTGGGCCTTGGCTTTTCACTGGGCCTTAGGTCAACCAGCATCAAGCCCTAAAAAAAGTACAACCAGAATTAGTTTTTTCAAAAACTAATGTTTTCTCCACTCTCAGTAGGGTTTCTTCCTCCTCTCTGAGGCTTCAGCCGACATTATGATCTCTTTCCCTCCCATTCGGCGATCTCCTCGTGACTACGAGCTTAGACTAATTTTCCCGGGGGCCGGTCTTGTATCCCTGCCCAGTATTGGCTCGCTTTTTGCTTGGGAGTCAAAGGGTGTTTGGTTTCGTGCCCAGTTGATCAATCTTTGTCGGGCAAGGGAAAGTGATCCAAGATATCCTAGTGTAATCACGCACCACCTCCCTATGGGCTATGGAACAAACGAAAGCGTCAATTTTGTGACCATAACTCAAACAGGTCAAATATGGCAACCCGTAAGTGAAAAAAATCGCTCATCTGGGCCACTGGAACACACGATCTCTGACTAGTCAATTTTCTGACCAATCTGTGATAAAACATCCAATAGAGCACAAAATACCTCATTACTCATGCTGGTACGAAAGTCGGCTAGTGATAATGTTCATCACTAACGCGTGGTCAATGGTCGGCCAGTAATGCAGGGGTCGGTGCTATTTTGATCTGTAGTAGTGTTCGCACAAGGCCGGCATACTTACCCTCGCCTACTAATCTCTAACCACTTTGCTAAGTATACCCCTAGTAAGTTGATTTTTGAATTTAAACACAACATTATTTAATTTAGGCAGCATAAAATTCTCATGAACATTAGAAGTGGTCCCAACAAAAGAAATTTAAAGTACTTGGTTGCTTAATTTGCGTGCCCGAGCTTTAGTGACTGGTCCTTATTTTTTGGAACTTGAACATGTGTAGCGCCAGAGGCTCTAAGTGTAACAGTGATAGGTACTAGAGATGTCCTCATCACACTCGGAACTTCCTCAAATGTGTCATGCTTATGACACAATATGGGAAAGCTCCTGCTACTAAGCAGTCAAGGGGGCGTTACCTAGCCAAGTTCTTCTAAGAATATAATATGTGAGTCTTTTATATCGAATGCCCAAACCAGAAGAAAATACGGTTCACCTTGGTCTTAGAGCCCACATGTTCGTTACGTAAGATACCTTGCCACACACCCTCCTTGGTAAGAAGCTTAAATGACTAGTTACATAAGAGCGCAATATTTTCACATGTAGATCTTGAATCTCTTTGCTACACACCCTCTTCGGTAAGAACCTTAAATAACCAGTCACTTAAGAGCACCATACTTTTGCCACCTAGATTTTGAATTTATAAGCCATCTCGATCTTTTGTGCAGCATATGGCACTCCATTAATGAGCCAATGTTTCTTTTTTCCATTGCCAATATCAAAAAAATTATCCTGAAGTAATCCATCTTTTGTAGTACCTCTTTTGGCATTTGGAAGAAGGACACCATGTATACATGTTGGCAGACACATAACTGGTAAGGGCGAGGGATTTCATTTCCAACTGTTTAGTTGCTTTTCTGTTCTTTCTCCAACATATACTTCCAGTATGGGACCGGTGGGCCTGCTGGCTCGCAGGGGCCTGATCATGGGGCCAAGGGTGGCCAACCCATCGGTGGCTCGGGCCGCGCTATGGATGTTGATATGGCCGGACAGGATGCAGAGCCTGAGGATAGCCTGCCAGACACGTCTATTGACACAGAGACTGGGAACCAGCTGGGCATTCAAGAACTGGCGCTTGACGAAGGGAAGGAGCCCGCGATGCCTGGGACTCTGGTGATTGCGGACACGGCTGGGAGCAGCCCGCCCACGTCCCGTGCCTTAGTGGGGGCTTTCAGCCTGGTGGGCTCGGCGCCGCTGCCTGTTGCTGGCCGCCTTGATGTGGCTGGCGGCCCAGCCTCCCCCCGCCTGCTTGGTTCTGACTTGGGTGTGGTGCTCAACGAGCCTGCTGTTGCCACCCCTCTGTCTAGCCGTCGCAGCTCGGGGGGATCCGGTCGTGCCCCCAAGAAGTCGGACGGGCGGAAGCCCTCTGCCAAGCTTGCCACGCTGGCGCTCCCGTCTCCTGTGGCGCCGACCGTGGTGGATCTTCAGGCGGCGTTGGGCTCTGCGGGCACGGCGGCCAAGGCGCGCCGCTCTCGGGCTTCCCCGGTCCCCCAGCGTGCCCCCAGCGCTCGGGCCAAGGCGGCGTTGGGCGATCTGTCTTCCCTGGAGAGTGCGCAACTTCGTCTGGCGGATAAGAACATGGAGATCTCAGGTAACCCTCCCCCCTCTTTTAAGATTCTGAACGCTTTCACCGATCCTCAACTAGCTACGATCTTAGACGACAGCGGTTTCGAATTAGGCGAAGACCGTGGTGAGCTTGTGTCTCTTATCCGTGCTCGCGAGGAGGCTCAAGCGGCTCTGGCTGAAGCGGCTGCTGCGGCCAGGGCCAGTGAAGCCGAGGACACGACGCTGGGGATCCCTGCCACTCCTGTGTCTTCGGATTCCCCCTCCCTGCTTGTCCTGTTGGCGGGTGCTGCTGCAACCAGGGAGGTTGCCGCAGCGCCTACGACTAGCCGTGCCCAGGCTTAGAAACGTGTGGCTAAGCCGGTGACCTCCAGAGGGGTTCGCCTCCGCAACCGCATTATCTGATGCGTTACATCTTCTGGAACATCCGGGGTTGCGGGCACTCGGGACGTCACACGCAACTTAGGGAGTATATTGCTCGTGAAAGTATCGACGTCGTAGCTCTTCAAGAAACTATCAAGGCGGCCTTTACTTTTCGCGATCTTTCGGCTTATGATCCTCTGCATCGTTTCATGTGGGGTTGGGTCCCTTCCGTTGGTCATTCGGGTGGTCTTCTCTTGGGATGTAATTCTGATGTGTGTGATATTGTAACCTGGGATGTTGGTTCTTTTTTCATTGCTGTTACGATTAAGCATAGAATCTCGCTCGCCTCCTGGGCGATTGTCTGTGTCTACGGCCCGGCCGATCACACGCGCTCGGCTGATTTCCTGAGCGAAATCCAAGTCTTGGTTGGGGCCAAGCAAGCTGCTAACATCCCCATTGTTCTAGGGGGTGATTTTAACCTTATTCGTTCGAGCGCAGACAAAACTAATGGCAACATTGACTGGACTAGGATCTCCGTTTTCAACAATGCCATTGCGGCCTGCGCCTTACGTGAGCTCGCTAGGACTGGGGCAGATATACTTGGACCAATAAACAACTCAATCCAATCCGTAGTGTCCTCGATCGTGTGTTCGTCTTGGCTGACTGGGAGATGATCTTTCCCATGTGCACCTTGGTCGCGGAAACTCGCATTGGCTCTGACCATGTTCCGCTGATCCTGGCCTCTGGGGAGGATAGGATCAAGCGTAGCAAGCGTTTCTACTTCGAACCAGGGTGGTTTGAGGTAGAGGGCTTCATTCCGTTGCTCCTCGCTCGCTGGGAGCTTGTCAGGACTGCGTGTGGCTGCTCCAGGGGCCCCCTAGACACTTGGATTGCGGCTGCCGGTGCCTTGCGTGGCTTCCTTCGTGGGTGGGGAGCAAACCATGGTAGCGAGGCAAAGCGAGCTAGGGAAGCTCTTATCGAGGAAATTAAAGCTCTCGATATCCAGGCAGACTCCAGTTCCTTTTCGGAGGCTGGGTGGGCTTGCCGTTACGCCCTCGAAAACCAAGTCTTGGCCATCCTCAGGGAAGAGGAGGAATACTGGCGCCGTAGGGGCGGCGTCAAGTGGGTCACCAAGGGGGATGCTAACACATGATACTTCCACGCCTTCGCCAATGGCCGTAAAAGGAAATGTTCGATCCTGAGACTGCAATCGGACCAGGGGTTTTTGGTTAGCCAGGCCGATATCTCGAGACATATATACGATTTTTTCCTTTCCCTCCTGGGAACGGCGGAAGGGAAGGTTTTGCGTCTGTGTGAGGACTTCTGGGGGGAAGAATCACAGGTCACACAAGCCGATAACGATGGTCTTGCTTTATCCTTCTCCACTCAGGAGATCGACGATGCGCTAGGCTCAATGAAGACCGATACAGCGCCTGGGCCTGATGGCTGGCTGGTGATCTTCTTTAGGCGGTTCTGGCCGGCGCTCAAGGACTTGTTTTACGACATCATCAACGGGTTTGCGTTGGGCACGGTCGACATCTCGCGCCTTAACTACGGTGTCATCAGTCTCATCCCTAAAGTGAAGGGGGCCGATTCGATTAAGCAATACCGGCCTATCACTCTTATTAACGTCCCTTTCAAGATCTACTCCAAGGCTTACACCACGCGTCTTGCCCTGGTTGCTCAACGTGTGATCGACCGTAGCCAGTCCGGTTTCCTCAAAGGCCGTAACATCCTGGAAGGCCCGGTGGTTTTGCAAGAGATCGTCCACGAGCTTAAGCGCACACGCCATCCGGCCGTGCTTTTTAAGCTCGATTTCGAGAAAGCTTACGACCGAGTGAACTGGGAGTTCATTCATGAAGTACTCACTCGGAAGGGATTCGAGTCGGGTTTCATCCACCGCATTATGCATCTGGTTTCGGGGGGCCAGACAGCGATGTCGATTAACGGAGAAGTAGGGAACTTCTTCCGCAACAAGCGTGGGCTCAGACAAGGAGACCCCTCCTCGCCTTTAATCTTCAACTTTGTTGCCGATGCCCTCTCGGCCATGGTGAACAAGGCCAAGTCCGCTGGCCACATCCGAGGTGTTGTTCCTCACTTGTGCCCCGGAGGGATCACCCACCTCCAATACGCGGACGACACCTTGCTCCTCTTCGAGCCCGACGATAATAGTGTAGCCTCGATCAAGCTCATCCTTCTCGCTTTCGAGATCATTTCTGGCCTGAAGATTAACTTTGCAAAGAGCGAGGTGATTGCCATAGGGATGGACGATCACCAAGCCACCCGCATTGCCAACTTACTTAATTGCAAACTAGGGAGTTTCCCATTTAAGTACCTAGGCCTCCCCATTTCGGACAAACACATCTCGATCCTCGAATGGGAATCCTTATACGGCAAGGTGGCAAATCGGGTTAGTCCCTGGCGCGGCAGGTTCTTGTCCTCTGCGGCCAGGCTGATTCTGACTAATTCCAGCCTGTCTTCCCTACCCTTGTTTACTATGGGCATGTTCCTGCTGGCCGACGGTGTCCACGCCAAATTCGACACCCCCAGGTCTAAGTTCTTTTGGGAAGGAACTGGGAGCAAGAAGAAGTACCACCTAATCAAGTGGGCGGCGCTTTGCCGCCCTAAGAAATTCGGTGGCCTCGGGATCCTCAACTCCAAACTTATGAATGTGGCGCTTCTTGTCAAGTGGATCTGGAAACTCTCCCAGAACGATCAAGGGCTTTGGGCTGTTATCCTTCGTGCCAAATATTTTCCCGATGGAAATTTCCTTACCTCAAAGGCGAAGGGATCGCCTTTCTGGAATGGAATCCAGGCTGTTAAGCCTACCTTCACGTTAGGGGCCAAGTTCAGTGTTAAGAATGGGGAATCTACGCGGTTCTGGCTCGATCACTGGCTAGGGACGGAGCCTCTCTGGCAGAGTCACTTTGTCATATATCAACTGGCCACTAACGTCGATATTTTGGTGGCCGATGCGCTTAGATGCAACCCCCCTGCCATTTCCTTCAAAAGGCCACTCCTCACCCACGAACGCGCTAGCTGGGATGGGCTCCTAGCTAAGGTGCAGGGTTTCTCTCTTCTCCCTGAGAATGGTACGGTCTCATGGTCCCTCACGAGCTCAGGGAAGTTCTCGGTCCAATCCCTTTATAACAAGTTGACCGAGGGACCGACGCTCGACATAGCTAGGGGGTTATGGAAAGCATCCATCCCTTTGAAGATCAAAGTTTTCCTTTGGCAACTTTTTCGCGATCGCCTCCCTTCTTCTAACAACATTGCCATTAGACATGGCCCTTCGGATGGCTCTTGCGCGCTCTGTGGTCAGCATGAAGATGCCAACCACATCTTTTTAAAGTGCCATCTGGCCCGCTTTGCCTGGAGTGCCGTCCGTAAAGCTTTCGATCAGACTTGGAATCCCAATTCAGCTTCGGACCTTCGTAGGATCCTTCTTGCGCAGCGGGGTAGTTTCGGACGTGTGCTGTGGCGCTGCGTAGGGGCGCTGTGCTGGTCTCTTTGGTCCATCCGCAATAAGATGACAATCGAACACAAGTTCCCTAACCATCCTGCTGACATTATTTTCAAATGCCATGTGTTCCTACAGACATGGACTCCGTTGGGGAAACGGCGTGATGCAGATCGGATGCTGGAGGCCATGGAGCGGATCCGCATGATCCAGGTGGAAGCCCGTGCCTAAGTTGATGCTTTTGGAGCTATTTTGGCGCTTCATTTGTCTGGCTGCTTGTCGACCTACTAGTTTATGTTCACTTCCCAGGCTGCGGCCAGTTGCATGTTTCGTACTTTTGGCTTCGGCCTTTTTTCCTTTTAGTTTGTTATTCCTGTTTTGTACTCCTTGAGGATGTTGCCTGCTGGTGGGCTTTATTAATTTAAAGCCGGACGCATCGTGCGTCTTCGTTCTAAAAAAGTCCGCATGACAAAGCTTCCAATAATGGATCGGAATCCCCATGTACCTAATAGGAAACCGACCTCACTCGTAGCCAAACAATTTGGTGGACTAAGATTCAACTTCGTGAGCAGCACAAAGTAGAATAACTCACTTTTATGGGAAAAAAAATTTAAGCCTAAACTGCAAGCACTTCCGGTATCATCTAAATTTTATGTCAGTGGTGATGTGAACCTCATCCTGAGGCTGATTAGGCACAAACATGTAAGTGTAAAATTTAATGCACCAACCAGTTCACCTGAAAGTCCGAACTAATGGAGAAGCTTGGCCATTCCACATATACCCCTCCCCCCACCCACCCACCCACACACACACACGCAGGCACTCTTGCCTCAAATGCTGGCACTCTCGCATCCACGTTTGTGAATAGGGGTGAGCAAACGCAGTAGTCAATACCATGTAAAGTTTCATGCACCAACGATTCATCCAAAAATCCAAACTGATGGAGAACATTGGGCATTCCACATATACTTCAATAGTAAGTATATATTACATTGCAATGATATTCACAAATATGACATTTTCTTTCGTGTACACAACCTGCATTTCCAGCAACAGATTGTCAACAAAATTTTGGCACTTTGTAGATAACAACGTCCACACTATCCATGGGAGATGGCAAATGTGTGGGTTGTTCCTGCAAATCGAGGAGGGGAAGAGATCCAATAACATTTACTACAAGATGATGAAACCATCAAATGGAAGTCATGGTTTCCGGGTGAACTTTGAGAAATCAGGGCGTCGTCGTTCCATGTACGCATTTTTTCCTTCTTTGGCCTCTTCAGTACCGTAGAATATCAATGTCGCATTCCCGCCGAGCTCCTGTGGCACAAGTCCCGTTACATTATTAGGTACAAGGACATAGTATGTGTGTATGTGACATACAGGAACATCCCACCACCAGTTGAACAAGACCATGATTCGTTTGACTTTTTGACAATCCACAAATTAATACCTGAAGACCAGCATGACCATCATCAGCTGCATTGAGTGCAGATTTCAACACCCGAATGGCTGTGGGACTGTTCCTTAAGATTTGTCGGCACCATTTCACAGTTTCGTGTTCCAAATCAGCAAGCTGCATATGCAAAGGATATAACAGTACATGGTTGAAGCACCTTAGCTGGAGCATATTGCAACCTGCATCCTAGATGAAAATAGCAGACAACTGCCTAATAAGTAGTTTTATTTTCGGTAATCAATAATTCAGGCACTCACTGGTACGACTACATTGACGAGTCCCATTCTCTCTGCTTCTTCAGCGGCATAGAACCGTGACAGAAACCACATCTCGCGGGCTTTCTTTGGTCCAACCTGTCCACAAGAGATAAAATGAGATAGAAAGCACTGCTGCTATTTTCTAAAAGTGACCAAAATTGTTCCACGGTAGTAATGGTCGTGCTTGACGTAGAGTTCACTCCCCACTTGGCAGCTCTAGCGTGGGGCATAATTGCTGTATGTTCTTAACAAGAACAAAGAGAATGTGCATCTCAATTGATCACCAGTCAAACATGAAGCAAACAGATTAGTATGGTAGCTTACCAATCGAGACATGATGGAAGAGCCATAGCCAGCATCAAAGCTTCCAACCTGTCATGCAAATCACAGAGGAAAAATGTAAAGTAGGCTGCCTGTAAACTTTAAACTGGTAGTGTTTATAGAAAAAAAAGGAACAGGAAAAAAGAAGAAGAATCTGAAATCAATATGTTATACTTATGTTAACCTGTGAGCACGTATTTCTTAAATTTTAATGTTCCCTATTAAAGTAATACACCTTCAGGACAAAAGGAAATATAATCAAATTTGAATAGAGGAAGCCGTAGAAAAATGCGTGCATAACACCTGTTAGAGTGGCACACCAAGTCATTCTACATATATCACAAATTAAAATCTGATTATAAATCATTAAACGGGGCTTCAGTGAAGCAAAATAATTTATCTATTCATTTATTATACAACCAGGTTCATAAGTAAACGGTAACCACATTCAATAGCTTTGACTTCCCCGAGCAATTCAAGAATAAACTTCTGCATGTACGGTGCAGTTTTAGTTGAACTCAGAGTAAGATTACAAAAGGCTGGATTACTGATTTTTATCCAAATATGCTATTGTGAAGACAAAGTTGTCAGTCTTGACGTTGGTGTTTTTTTTACCGGAAATTGACGTTGGTTATGTTTTGTCAGAACTCACTAGAAGTCCACCGATGGTATCAGGGGTGCATAAAAAATCGTTGTACATGCTAAGATTGTGCGGAGAACTTCAAAAGGAGACTGCTCCTTCATGCAGGATTTAAAACTGGCAACAATATAATATAATATGTAAAATCTACAATTTTAATTTGCATACTAGGAAGCAAGAAGCAAGCTAGGACAGAGAAACACCTTTGGACCAGTCTGCCCAAATATCGCGTTGTCAGCTGCAATTGTTAGATCACACACCATGTGCAGAACATGTCCACCACCAACTGCATAACCAACAACCTGATAGCATACCCGACATGACAAATATGTTGGATGATAAAAGAAAACCGATTATGAAATAATAGCGAAGCCAATGCTCATACCATTGCTATAACTGGCTTTGGAAGGCGCCTAATTTGTACCTGGAAAAAATTTAGCTGATGTGCTCAGAATTTAAAATCATTTGATAAGAAATGACGCTGAACAGTACTACAACACTAACACCAATAGGCCATAGCATAACAATTCGTCTGTACTGTAAGCAAGTAGGTCACTGTGTGCAAAATGTCAGAGGAATGCATATCTGACCTGGAGGTCTAGAACGTTGAGCCGGCCAAAGCTATCAAAGTCAACATACCCATCAGAATCCCTCAAGGCTTGGTCGCCACCGCTACAGAATGCCTTGGATCCCTGTGCAGCAAAAAGATCAATATAAGATTCAGTCCACATCGATTCGTACATATACAACACACCATGACCAGAACTATAAAACGATAAAATTTTGTTGTTCCTCTAGAAGAAGGGGCAAGCCTTACCTTCCCTGTCAATATGACAACTCCGATCGAACCATCATCTCTAGCATCGTTGAAGGCACGCATCAGCTCTTTGACAGTCAGTGGTCTGAATGCGTTTCTCCTATCAGGACGGTTGATTGTGATCTTGAACAAGAAATGCAATAAGTCAAATCATTAAATACAATAATGTAGTGCTAGAATGGTGTGAATGTGACAATAAGCTTCGATTCGCCGGTCGGTGTTTACTTGGAACCCAAAATTTTACAGGGGTGTTGGTAGGAGAGAAATGTTTGACCTTGGCGATGCCCTCTCCGACGGACTTCTCGTAGATGATGTCGACGAATCCCTTTCCATCCTCGTCCGTTGCCGCGCGCCACTCAGGAGGCTCCGACGAGACATCGCCGTGTACGCGCCGGTAGCTATCTCCGGCGGGCGACGACGACGCAGCAGCGGGGGACGGCGCGAGGAGAGGGGCAGAGGCGAGCGGGAGGGAGGAGGGCAGGAGGTGAGCCGTGACGCGAGCTAGCCTCCTCTCCGCCGCGTCCATGCTGAGAGCCGAGAGGCAGGCGGGCGTGGCGCGCGGTGCGTTGTGCTCTGGTTGGTCGATTCCGTTTCCGGATGAGAGTGAGATTTTCGGGATGCGGACCGGGCCCACAGTGCCACGAGGGCTTTTTTTTTTTTTTTGAGAGCACGCGAAAAGCGTGCCTTACTTTTATAGAAGAGAGCAGAAAACAATGTACAAGAGACCTTGGGTGAATACAGGCAAACCCCCGAGGCAAACACCCCAACACACCCCCAAACTACTGCAAGCCTACTCTCTCACAAAACCCAGCGAAACGTCCTCCTCCTAGGCCGACCACCTTCCACTCCCGCAGCTCTCCAGTAATAGACCTCGCCAAATCCGGCGCATTAAGCTGCTGGTTAGTCTTATTAAAGACTCTCGCGTTACGCTGCTTCCATAGTGCCCAAATCACCGCAATCACCACCGTGTCAGAGCCCCTCTTGGCGTCACGGCTCCATCTTGCACGTTGTGCCAACCACCAATCCAAGAGTTGGTCCTGCACATCCGGAATGGTAGCCTGCAAGCCCAAAGCATCAAACATGAAATGCCACACCTCCCTAGCGTACACACACTGGACTAGTATGTGCTCTGCGTTATCTTCCTCTTCCAGACACGTAAAGCATGCAGAAGGACGATCTTGTAACCCATGCCTCGCTCTCCTATCCGAGGTCCAAATACGGTGTTGCACCGCCAACCAAGCAAAGATTTTGCACTTAAGCAAAGCCCAACTCTTCCAAATACAAGCTGCATAAGGCACCACAATTGCACCGAGACAAAGACGTTGATATGTCGACCGAGCAGTATAACGAACCGACGGATCAGCAGGCCGCGAAAAGGCATCCGGTCGCGAGACGTCCCGCTGGACCAAACTAATCGCGTGATTGAGATGGATGAGCTGCATGTGGTCACCAAAGCCGAGATCTCCAGATAAATCCCGCAGCCACCTCCCATTTTCCAATCCCTCCGCTACCGTTCTCTTGTTTACCGTCCTCGTATCCACCTTCAAAAGAATAGATGGTGCAATATCCTTCGCAGAGAAACCATGAATCCAACGGTCTCGCCAAAACAAAACCTTAGTGCCTTCCCCCATCGAGATGCATACCAGAGTATCAAACACTGCGCGGGCATCTCTGTCCTCCGTCATTGGCAGGCCTTGCCAAGGCCTTTCAGGGTCCGTTCTGCGTAGCCATTCCCAACTCACCCTCAGAGCTAGCCCTTGCAGCTGCAGGTTCCGAACGCCTAGGCCACCCAGATAAGTAGGTTTGCAAACCGCATCCCAAGCAATCAGACATTGCCCACCATGGGCCTTCTCCTTGCCAGCCCAAAAGAAACCTCTCATCCATTGTTCGATCTCTTCCAACACCCAAACAGGAGCCTCCGTAATCATGAAGTGATGAATTGGTTTAGCCGAAATTACCGATTTCACTAGCACCAGACGACCCGGCCGGTGAATCAATCCCCTTTGCCACGCCGGCGCAAAGCTCTTCGCTTGGTCCAACATAGGCTGCCACTCAGCCCTAGAAAGAGTCCTGATGGCCAATTGGAGCCCAAGATATCTGCATGGGAAAGCACCCATGCGGCATTGCAACACCGCCTCGACTCGATCTCTGTCCGCACTGTCCCCGTGTATCATAATCGCCAAGGATTTGTTGTAGTTCACCTTCAAACCCGATGCCTCCCCAAACACCGTAAGCACCGACCGGACGAGTGAGAGATCTAGGAGCCGAGGCTTGACAAATAAGGCCACGTCGTCGGCATAGATTGACACCGCTTGGTGAGGGGCAATGCCCGTGAAGGCACACAAGACACCCATGTTTGCAGCGCGAATCATCATCTTCGAGAGGACGTCCATGGCAATCACAAAAAGAAGAGGCGAAACTGGATCCCCTTGCCTTAAACCCTTGACGTGCACAAAGCTTCTTCCTGGCACTCCATTCACGATCACTTTCGTGCTTGCGGTCCTTAAGAGGATGGCAATCCACTGGCACCACTTGGTACCAAAACCCTTCCTACGCATTACCTCAAATAAGAACGGCCAGGCAAGGGAGTCGAAAGCTCGTGAGATATCCAACTTCAAGAACACTCTCGCATCCTTCCGAGCATGAATTTTCCTAGCGACTTGCCGGACCAAGAGGAAGTTATCGTGGAGGTGCCTCCCACAAATGAACGCCGACTGGTTCGATTCAACGATCTCCTTCATCCTTTTCCTCGCATGATTGTCAAGCATCTTGGCGAACAACTTGGCTGCGCTGTGGGTGAGGTTAATAGGCCTAAAATCTCCCACCTCCTCCGCCTCGGGTTTCTTTGGAATAAGCACGATGTGTGCTCGGTTTAATTTACCAAAACCCCGGCCATCTCCCACATATAACTTCATGAGGACTGCCATCACATCCCTCTTAATGATATGCCAGGCTTTCTGATAGAATGCCGTGATGAAACCATCCGGGCCCGGGGCCCGATCCGGCGGCATCTCTTGATCGTATTCCAAACCTCCTCTTCAGTAAACATCCCATCAAGCTCCGACAGGTCGGTTCCTTCCAATCCAAGAAAGTCTAAGTCCACTTTCGCCTCCCTTGCGTTTGCCTGCCCAAGCAGCCGCTCATACACCTCCGAGAAGATCTCCTCCTTCCTAACTTGATCCGTGATCAGCTCACCGTTATGTCTAATATGAGGTATAAAGTTCTTGCTCCTCCTTCCGTTAGCCACCGCTTGAAAAAGCTTTGTATTCACATCTCCTTCTTTAATCCATTTGAGCCTCTATCTTTGCCTCTCAATCGTATGTTGTAGGGAGGCCAGCCCTAGCAAAGAGTGTTTTAAAGTTCTCCTCAACCACCTCTCCAACCAAGACAGGGCCCTCGACTCCATCGCTTTATCCAGCCTCAGGATGACATAATTAGCAATGGCAATTTGGATCTTAATGTTCCCCGTCGTCCTTTGACCCCAAGCTTTCTCACCGGGCCAACTTCACCGTGCTAGCCTACTGCTGAGGTCATTGGGTGGCGAAGGGTTGAGAGGGCCGAAGGGAGGTAGTGGCGGTCCTTTTGGTCAAGTTTAGTCGGATCTGACCCTGATTGCAAAAAATAATGTGAACTAACCATTTTTCTACCGCTAGGGCCCGTGGCGGTAGGATTAAGCAGGCTACCGTCGTGGCCACCGGCGGTAGGTTGACGGCAGCCCCTGTCAACCAGTCGTCACTGGGCTGACGTGTCCTAACTGCCATACCGTCGTGAAAGACGGCAGTAGGGTGGCTAAAGCTACCGCTGCGAGGGGGGAGGGGAGGTAGGGTGTGGCGCGCCTGCATGCTCGACAGAGTTCTGTGAAAGAAAGCGGGACTATTTCTACGATAGGGTTTCACACCCTACCGCCACATCCAATGGCGGTAGGGTGTGTCAGGCGCGACCAAGTTCTGTGACTGAAAATGGGGGTTTCATGCGGTAGGTTTTCAGGCTACTGCAAGGGTACCCGGCGGTAAGCTGTGAATACCTACTGCCATGTTGCATGGCGGTAGGCTCCTCTCTCACTTATTTTTTACAATAACTTGACCATTTGAATTAGAAATATGACACTGACCGATAAACACACAACAACAAATAGTGTTTGCACATGAAAATATGATGACCTCACACATTATAGATAGCAAATCGATATATCCAATAAGTTCAACATATCAAATAGGTTCAACTAGTAAAATAGGTAGCAATAACACAACACCGAGTAGTTCAACATGACACAACTACTTTAACTCAGCAAGTTCAACAACACTAGTTCCTCCCCCTCCCCCTCTTGGCAGCACGCTCCTCGTTTCTCTTCGAGCGGGCGCTCGTCCGGCTTCTTCGGGTGATGATGAGGAACCGGTTTCTAAAACAGCGATGGGCTCAAAACATCCTGGTGCGGATGAGATATCCTCTTCACCTGGGTTGGTTGAGTCGGTGGAGGTCCGTCATCGTCGTCGTACTCCTCCTCATCACCTCCTCCATCATTACGTCCTTCCTCTTCTCCCTCTTCCTCCTCGTCCTCTTCCTCGGTCTCGTCAACAAGGCGGGACGACGAGGCGGCATGGCTCGAGGAACCTCCACCAGCGTGGCTTGATGAAGCTAGGGCATGTGTCGACCCACCAGGGGAAGGAACATGCACGTCAACCGAGGCAGCGCACCCAAGCATGCCCGCTAGCCTGCGGCAACGGTTCATGATCTTCTGCAAAAACAAATATAGAAGAGAATGGCTTGGATCAGGTTCAGGGTTGCAAATAAGTAAGAACATGGCATGGATCAAATTTGTGATTGCTCGAATAGAATGCTATGAGGCTTAAAGTTACCTTCATTGCTTCCCTCAGCTTGTTGTCAGCCTCCACGGTTCCGGGGTCAGAACTTAGCGCATTAGAGCCATCAAAAATGTTTCTGTTCAGGTCTACGGCCTGCAAATCCAAGGATCATTAATAAGTTAGCGAGAATGACCATGTCAGCATCATCCAACTGCCGGCTCAAATGCATTTCAACAAAACTTACCACTATGTTCATCAGGGGTGCATACTCCCTGAAATCACCTTGCATATCTCCGAGGTTTCTCTTGTATGCTTCATCCTCGGAGTCCTCCGGCTCCTGCAGTGATGACATGTCCGCGCCTGTCCACCGTCTCAGACTTAGACAAAACTTGATGCCATCGTCATACCAATCCATGTGCCTCTCATAAACATTCCAGCAAATGCCTGACCTCACCTGGTCTTTACGGAACGTCCTCTCATCCCACATTCTCACAAAAGATTTGTGCTCTTCTGCCCAATCCACTATCGACTGAGAATACTGCCTGCTCTTCCTGCACAGGGCATAACAAACGAGAAAACACAAAAGACCATAAGAATGTCAAACTTAACGAAAACACGGTAAAAAGAGATGGCAGCCCATACCTGTGAAGGTCGCAACCGCCAGTGTCGTGGGGGCGTGCTGGCGGTGTGTGTTGCAATATGCCAAATTGCGTGGCCACGCGCTGTGGTAGGTGCCATTCGATGGCGTACACACATATCAACGGGACAATGCACCGGAAGAGAAGGCACTCCCGATCGCACATCTCGTTCAACTCGAACCCCCAAGCTCTATCGTGGTACGGCCACTAGTTAACCTATAGAAAGACATTTTAGAAACAGTGAAAGTGGCTACATTAAAAACTAGCTCGCTCGTTGGTATACCTGAAAAGATGTCAGGTTGTCCAACGCGTTGGTAAAGGCCTTGTACAATGCACTGCCCTTGCCCGAGAAGACTTTAACCGCGTCCCAAGAGTACGCGACGGTAGGGCATCGAGCAGTGTCGCCATCTTCGCCATACTCCATCCACTTTGTCCATTGTAGTTCCTCAGGACGACCAATTGGCAGCCGCTCCCAACTCCAAATCGAGAGGCCCCAGACACACCCACACATCCCAGACATTTTCTCGCTCCTTTGTGTTGCATCTTCCAGCTACAAACAACAATTGATGATCAGATGACACAATTTAAAGCATCACACACATACATGAGATATATGATGTCTTACCGAATGGTAGAGGTACGCGAGGTCGGCGTACCCCTAGCTATACCTTGCATTCCAATCGGCCAGGAAGTCCAGGTACATCCATAGGGCTTTGTCCCCCGAGCAGTCTGGGAAGACCACCTCTATGAGAAGAAACCACAGGTAGGCCCTCGCATACTGCTCCACAGTCCTCGGATTCCCATCTTGCGGGCATTCGACCCGGTGGGTTAGGAGCCAGGGCAGTGGTAGACCGGACGTTCGGTTACTCTTGATGGCAGGGCAGTCGCCGATGAGGGTGGTAACCCTGTCCTACCAGTTCTTCCTATCCACACGCCCAATGAGAGCATGGCCCTTGATCGGTAAGGCCGTGATCATGGCGAAGTCCTTGAGCGTCACCATCTCTCACCACATGGGAGCTGGAAAGAGTGCGTCTCAGGCCGCCAACAGTCCACCAATGCTATGAGAGTCGTGTGGACAAGCGTCGGCAGCGTACGCTTGAACTGGAGCACGAAACCCAATAGCCCGACTCTCCTGTAATACGGCTCGTAGAGGTTGTCGTACTTCATCTCAAAGACCTTGGTGTGGCCCCTCATACGTAATGGCGGAAGCATCTGTCAATGTGCACACCAAAATAGTTAGTAACAAACTTTTGGGAAGGCAAAATTTTGATGCAAGACGTTGATCATTGTTATTTACCACTCCATTCTCGATGTAACTAGCGCGACGAATGTTATCAAATGCCGGGTCAAGCTTAGTGTAATTAGTGCCAGTCGCTGGACCAATGGGGGGCCTCCCGAAACAACAACATTTTGTTATCAACATATAATCATCATATCATATTAAACCATTCAACTAACATCAATCATATCATAATCACACTACAAAAAAATACACTTCCGTGATGATACGTGTTTGTCACAGTAGGTCACGCTTTTTGTCATGCATGTACATCCATGATGATTTTATGACAGAATCAAGATAGTCATACCTGTGCTGTCGTAGAAGTGTTCCATGACATTACCAAAATTATCATCATGGAAGTGTCCACTTCCATGACAATAAATCGCGCGTCATAGAAGTCCTTTCGTCAAGGGTGACTGACACATGGCATCCACCGTAACGGAGCACGTTAAGCTATCGGGTCCGGTTTTGGATCCGATAACCCGTTAATAGCCCGGACCAATGGGGATTTTGTGGACCGCGTTGGCAGCTCCGCGTTGGCGCAAGTGTCACTCATCCAATGGGAGAGATGCGCCTATGATATGTTGACACGTGGACCGACCCATAAAGTTTAAATGGGCCGGCCCAACTAAAGGCCCACAAGATTTTGCGGACCATAATGGGTCGGCCCAGCTAAAGGCCCACGAGATTTTGTGGACCATAATGGGCTGGCCCAGCTAAAGGCCCACAAGATTTTGCGGGCCATAATGGGCCAGCCCAGGTAAAGGCCCACAAGATTTTTGTGGGCCATAATGGGCCTTCCCAGGTAAAGGCCCACAAGATTTTTGCGGACCATAATGGGTCGGCCCAGCTAAAGGCCCACGAGATTTCGCTGACATTAATGGGTCGGCCCAGCTGTAGGCCCACGAGATTTTGAGGACCCTAGTAGGCCGACCCATTAACTGGCTGCCATGTTTTGGGCCAAATGCCGGCCATATTTGATCCGGTCCATTAATGGCCTGCCACGTTCCGGGCCTAATAATGGCCCATATGAGATCTGGCCCGTTAAAAGCCTCCCAAGTTCTGGGCCAAATTACGGCCCAGATCAGGTCCAGCCCTTTAAGAGGCTTTGGGCTAAATTATGACCCATATCAGATTCGGCCCGTCAACTGGACGCTATGCTTTTGGGCCCACTTGCTAAAGGCCCATTTATTAATTCGGCCTGATATTAGTTTCGGCCCGTTAAGGGCTCGTTTAACATTTCGGCCCTATATTAATTTCGGCCTGTTAAAAGCCCGTCATATAGTTGGGCCTAACTATGGCCTGGTTTGCATCCGGCCTGCTCGCAGCCGATAATCTGATTGGGCCAAATAAGGAACGTGACAATTTTGGCCTGTTAAAAGCCCGTGATTTGATTGGCACAATCATGGGTCGGGGTCCATTTCGGTCTGCTGCCGGCCCATGAGCTGTTCGACACGTTTCAGGCCCAACCTACTTCTCAGCCTCCTAAAAGCCTATTGAGTTTTCTTGTGAAAAGAGGGCCGACGGTTTACTCGGCCTATTAAAGGCCCGAATCTACTAGTGGGTCAGTTTACATTTAGGCCTTTTAACAGACCAAGATGATGGGGCCCATGATGCGGATCATACATCGTGATTGCATGACGACCCAATTATGTACCGTAATTTTACGGTTTGGCTGGTTTACTGCGAAGACATGATATATATACAATAAAATAACTGCAGCATCGCGAATAAGAAAAAACCTAGACTATGCAATAAAGAAATTATGGCATATTACATCCACCGGGCATCAAAGTTCGCCACTATGATAATAAAGCACAAGCAGACAACAAATTACATACACTAGGCATCAAAGATCGCCACCAGTGCAAATAAACACGTCGACAAAATAATATACAAAACCGACAGCACTTCAATAGAGTTCAAGAAAGGTTAGCCCTGCTGGGGAGCTGCAGCGCAAGCAGCTGAGCAAGCTAACGACACTGCGCTTGTTTAACACTTATATCCTCCTCACTCTGAAAGATAACCAAGCAGACAGATGACAGGTTTTGCACATAAAAGTATCAGCGCTGACAATTCATCACATTTCTTACTGACGAATAAAGTGACATAGTTTAAAATTGCATTAACACAATATGGTATTGTTCAAGTCAAGACATGGCAGAAAATGACATTGTGAAGGAGTTGGCAGCTTCACGACACCACTGGATTACAGATCAAGAACTCATAAGTGTCAATGGTTAGTGTGCTGTCAATTTATCTCATTTCAGATTGGCAAATAAATGGACGGTTTAAATAATAGTAGAATGATATGACATTGTTCATAGTTAAGACATTGCAGAATATGACATTGTGCTGTAGTGGGTAGGTTCACCACACCACTGGATTACGGATCAAGAACAGAAGCATACATGCAGTGCAAAAGAAGATCACTTGCTCTGTATAGTTTAATTTACATGGTATGAAGAAGGAACTTGGTTGTACAACTGAAAACTTAAATTGAGAAGGACAAACTTTTGTTTATGAACTACATAATAAACTTTAAACATGCAATTTGATGCAAACACCAAAAATAAACAGCTGTTGCAGTCATGCCTAACCAAATATACACAACAAAGTTTGAAGTCTTGAGAAGGACAAACTTATATTATTGGTGAAGACAGGCTCTATAAAGCCCTTGTTCATGCTGATGGGGGGGGGCAATTCAAAAAGTTTACCACAGAATCTTCTTCATAAGCATTGCCTTTATTCTACATTTTGTTAAGAGTAAATATAGATGTGATAATATAGGAAAAAATGGAGAATATTTAAGATAAGATGAAGAGTGATGCTACATAACCAAGTAGCTATAAATGTAAGTACAGCAATACAGGCAAAAGGTACAGCCAAGAGCAATGCACAGCTAAACTTCTTCAGTACCATCAGTGTTATCCAACCATATTGTTGGGGATATAACTACTGAGTATGAACCGCCCAGGAGGGGCTAGGTTATGCTCATCCGTATTGAAGCCCATGAAGACAAGGAGTATGGCGCTTTACTATAGATACTTAGAGGCCTAGAGCCTAAGGGCGGATTAGGGCCCATAGACATAAACTGCCATGAGATATGTAACTTGTGTTGTAAGATAGGGAAAGGTAGAAACCGAGCCGGGCACATGTATGAATTGGCCTCGATATTCTGTAAACCACCGGGCATCAACCTGTGTATATAAAGGGACGACCCGATGGCGGTTCAGGGACAAGAAACAACAACTTGAGAGATAGGTAAAGCGGATTCGCTCCCTGCTCATCGAGACCCCATCAATTCCACCACAACTGGATCGTAGGCTTTTACCTTCACCGCAAGGGGCCGAACCAGTATAAACTCCCCGTGTCCTTTGCCCGGTTTAACCCCTTTAAGCTAATCTCGTTGCGATGGCTCCACGACTAAGTCCTCTCACTAGGACATCTGACGTGTTAATTCCATGATAGTTGGCGCCCACCGTGGGGCTATCGCACGATGGTTTCGAGTTCTTGAAGGGAAACTTTGAAGGACTCAAGGGATAAGCAGTGGGCCGGATGACCAAGAGTCATCGCGGCAAACTCTACATCGACGACGCAGGCTGGGGCCTCGAGGCCGGCTCAATCGAGTACGGGTACCGGGTCCCCTTTGGCGAAATTGACGTCTTCATTGGCAAGATCGGTGAACCGGGCCCTGAGCCGGACATCTGCACCGACCTCGTCGAGACAGCACAGCGTGCAAGCCCTGCCCGGGTTCAGCCTGCCATGAAGCGTGCATTCGTGGGGTTCATCCATGGTGCAGAATCTGAACCGGTGTCCGATGGTGAGACGGTCGTTTACTCTGATGGCAAATCATCCACCGACGAGACCGAGTCGCTGTACTAGCTACAAGATGGCCGGTTCGGGGGCTATTCCGATGGCGACAGTATTCCGGACCCCCTTGAACCGCCAAACCGGGTTGCGATCTTCATGGCCGGTACACAGCCTACATTGCAATCTTCAACTACAGCAGCGATGACTTCTGGATCGGCAGCCGGGGCAGGAGGCCCCGCGCGCCAGCCAACTCAAGTTCTGTCCGGTTTATTGGACGCCTGGACGATATTGTTGACCATGGCAGTTACCCCGGAGACTCAAGATCGGCATAATGCAGAGGTCACAAAGTTGCGGGATTAGATAACTCGGGCCAAGGAGGACTTGGCGGCTGAGGAAACCAGGATGGCTAATGAGCAGGCCACTTTAGATGCCCAGTCACAGCGGATTCAGGCAGAGAATTACCGGCTCATGCTGTATCAGAACACTTCGAACGACGTGCTGAGGAGGAGGCATCGGTCTTGTCTGTCGCTGGTTTATGAAGCAATGAATCTCTTCAACACGCCAGGAGCAGGACCCAGTAATCCGGCAGCAGTAAACCGAACTGAAGCACCTGTGACAGGAGGGCCAGATCAACCACGGGTGACGGACCCGCCTCGACGAACAGATAACCCGCCGTAGTACATGCCGACCCCGCTGGGTCACTTCTCCACCCCTTTGGATAACATGATTGCTGCGACGTCTCGATTGGCAGCTATTCCAATGCAGGGCGAGTCTCCAGCGGCGGTTGAGACGCGGCGGGCCAGGGATCTCCTTCAAACCGCTATGGTACAACAGTAGGCCTATTCATATAGCCGAGACAGAATCCATTCAACTCCTCGCCCGAGCAAGAGTTACAACAGGCACATCGATGAACCAGCTGTGTCAAGTAGTGCGCAGAACCGTGACGCCCCTCGAGGGCCTAATCCAGCACGCGGTGGTGCAAATGCTCGGGATGTGGTGGATAATGGTAGAGCGCGTCGGGAGGCAGAGTTAGCGGCGCAGTTAGCAGCGCGGTACACGAACCATCAGCCTACTCCGGTTCGACCAATGACGTCAGTGGAACGAGGACTTGCTTTTAGCTCTTGGGGGGTGCCGTGTCTCACCCCGGCTCTACGTAATGTGCGGTTACCCAAAGATTTCAAGGGCCCGCGTACGGTGCCTAATTACACCACCGATTTACCCCCCCCCCCCGAGTCATGGGTTGAGAGTTATGAGATGACAATGGAGATGCTGGATGTGGATGAAGCGGGTGTGCGAAGTATTTTACCATGATGTTGGATGGAACGACTCGCACTTGGTTAAAGAGTCTGCCCATTAATTCCGTCGGTTCATGGGCCGAGTTAAAGGCCCGGTATATAGAAAACTTCAAGGACACGTGCAAGCAACCCATGTCAATTGTGGATCTGGCCGCTTGTGTCCAAGGAGAAGACGAATCAACAACTCATTGGGTGCGCTGGGTTTTGGAAATTCTGCATTTGTCGGACCGCATCAATGCTGATTCAGCAATCATAACATTAGAGAGCAATTGCCGGTTTAAGCCGCTGAAGTTGAAGTTGGGACGGCTCAAGCGTCACTGCAATGACATGGGAACACTTATGGCAGCTTTTGTTAAGTATGCCAATTCTGATAGTACCAAGGATCCCGAGTCTGACGATGAGAAGCCGGAGAAGGGAAAGAAGAATGTCGGCGCAAAAGGGCAGCAACATAACCAGACGAGCCATGGGAATAACAGTAAGCGTAAAGCGGACAATAGTTCCGATTTTGTGGCTAACACCAACATACAGGGTAATAATCAGCATCGTAAGGGTAAACCGCCACTGTAGAATGGGGGATCAGGTATGAATCTGGAGTGCCTGTTAAACTAGCCGTGCCCAAAGCACGGGACGCAAGAGAAGCCAGCGACGCACCTATGGAAGGATTTCTTTATTATGCAAGAGTTCAAAAACTCAGATCTCTTCCGGTATGATCATGGACCGTCCGGTGGTTCAGGACCCGGGTTTCATGGGCCGGGCTATGGTGGAGGTAACTCCGGTTCAAGTTTTTAAGGTAATCAAGGCGGACAGGGCAATCAAGGCAATTAGGTCAACCAAGGTGGTTACAATCAACAGGGGAATCAGCAACAACAACAGTCGGGTTATCAGAGTCACCCGAAGCAGTTGAATGGTGGACAATATCATGTCTTCACTACTAGCCTGTGCAAGCGCGATCAGAAGCTTCATAAAAGGGTAGTGAATTCCCTTGAACCGGCGGTGCCCCATTATTTGCGCTGGTCTGAATAGCCTATTGTATGGAGTCAAGAAGATCATCCGCCCCGGGTTGATAATCCGGGTCTGGCGTTAGTGGTAGCACCACAGGTTGGAGGTTATAAGTTCACCAAGGTGCTCATGGATGGAGGGAGCAGTATCAACATCTTGTATTATGAAACCTTCTGGCGTATGGGGTTGACGGATAAGAATCTTAAACCGTCGAACACCGTTTTTCACGGTGTGGTGCCTGGTAAATCGGCTTACCCGGTTGGTAAAATAGCTCTGGAGGTTGCTTTCGGAGATGATCATGATTCAATATTAGAGACATTGACTTTTGAAGTGGTGAAAATCAGGAGTCCGTACCATGACCTGTTTGGACGGCCGGCTTATGCTAAGTTCATGGCAAGGCCGTGTTATGTTTATCTGCAGCTCAAGATGCCGGGTCATAAGGGGACCATCACGGTTCATGGCAGCTGCAAGGTTGTTCTAGAGTGTGAGGAAGGTGATGTGGCTTATGCTGAGTCGATTTGTGCAATAGAGGAGTTAAAATTCTATAAAGACAATGTTGATCCGACAGATATGACTTCTTTGAAGAAACCCACTACAGAGCATGATCCGGCTTTGAAGTTTAAATCAGCTGATGAGACTAAGTTGGTTGATTTTGTTCCTGGAGATTCATCCAAGCAGTTTCGCATTAGCGCTAACTTGGATCCAAAATAGGGAAGTGCGCTCATCGAGTTCATCCGTGAGAACCGGGACATCTTTGCATGGAAACCTTCTAACATGCCAGGTGTACCGAGGGAACTCGCTGAGCACACTTTGAATATTGATCCCAAGTTTAAACCGGTCAAGCAGTTTCTCCGCCGCTTCAATGAAGAGAGACGTAAGGCCATTGGTGAGGAGGTAGCCCGGCTCCTGGCAGCAGGGTTTATTATGGAGGTTTTTCATCCTCAGTGGTTGGCTAACCCGGTGCTGATACTTAAGAAGAACAACACTTGGCATATGTGTGTGGATTACACAGATTTAAACAAGGCTTGTCCAGCTGATCCCTTTGCCCTCCCTCGCATCGATCAAATCATTGATACTACGGCAGGTTGTGAGCGGTTGAGTTTTCTGGATGCTTATTTGGGTTATCATCAGATCAAAATGGCAGTTAAGGACCAGGAGAAGACGGCTTTTATAACTCCCTTTGGAGCCTTCTGCTATGTATCTATGCCGTTTGGGCTCAAGAGTGCCCAGGCGAGTTATCAGCGGTGTGTGCAAAATTGCCTTCATAATCAGATTGGGCGCAATGTTCATGCTTATGTGGATGATATCGTGGTGAAGTCCAGCAAAGCAGAAACACTAATAGCTGATTTGAAGGAAACTTTTGATAATCTGAGGGTTTATAAGATGATGCTTAATCCGGCCAAGTGTGTTTTTGGTGTACCAGCAGGCAAGCTCTTGGGTTTTCTGGTGTCTAACAGGGGCATTGAAGCTAATCCGGAAAAGATCAAGGCTATTACGTCCCTGGCTAAACCGGCGTGTATCAATGATGTTCAATGACGGGCGGGTCGTATTGCAGTGCTAAGGCGGTTTATCAGCCGGTTGGGGGAGAAGGCAATCCCTTTATATCAGATGATGAAGAAGACATCCAACTTTGTCTGGAGTGATGCTGGTAATGCGGCATTTGAGAATCTGAAGAAGCAGTTAGCCGAACCACTCGTTCTTGATGCCCCCATTGATAAGGAACCATTGCTGTTATATGTGGCTGCTAACGCCCGGGATGTCAGCGTGGCCATTGTGGTGGAGCACAAAGAGGCGGGTAAGGAATATCTGGTTCAGCGGCCGGTTTATTACATTAGCGAGGTGCTTATCGAATCAAAGCAGAGATACCCACATTGGCAGAAGTTGGTGTATGGAGTTTTTATGGCAAGCCGGAAGCTTAAGCAATACTTTCAGGGCCATCCCATTACTGCGGTCAGTTCCGCTCCATTGGGAGATATCATTCAGAACAGGGAGGCGACTGGCCGGGTTGCTAAGTGGGATATTGAGCTTGGACCTCACGGGTTAAAATATATGCCTTGCACTGCTATCAAGTCTCAAGCGCTCGTGGACTTCATCAACGACTGGACAAAGTTACAAGCACCGGAGGATAAACCGGATAACACATACTGGACTATTCACTTCGATGGATCCAGACAATTGGAGGGCTCGGGGGCTGGAGTGGTTCTTACTTCCCCTCGAGGTGACAAATTTTGTTATGTTCTCCGTTTGATGTTTCCCTGTACTAACAATGCATCTGAGTACGAGGCCTTACTCCACGGTCTTCGGATGGCTAAGGAGATGAACTTAATCCGGGTACATTGCTTTGGCGACTCCGATTTAGTGGCTCAGCAAGTGTCTATACGTGGGACTCCAAGGATCCACTTATGGCGGCTTATCGGCGTGAGGTCACTTCAAGGTTACCAGGTCGAGCATATTGATCGGCGCAAGAATGAAGCAACGGATGCTCTAAGCCGGCTCGGATCCCAGCGTAAACCGGTGCCGCCTAATGTTTTTCTTGATGTTCTGCATAATCCGCCGGTCAAGATACCAACGGAGGAGGATCTGGCTATTCCTGACCCAGAGGCTCAATTGGTGGCGGCTCTTCATGCTATCCCTGATTGGCCAGTGCCATACCTGGCGTATATGACCCAGGGCGAGTTACCAGAGGACGAAGTTCTGGCCAGGCAGATAATCCGGCGGTCCAAGTCCATGACTATTGTCAATGGCGAGTTACATCATTGCAGTGTTTCAGGGGCGTTTCAGCGTTGTGTTTCTCCTGAACAAGGCTGTGAGATCTTGCGTGAAATCCATGAAGGAGATTGTGGTCATCATGCCGGTTCAAAATCCTTGGTGGCTAAGGCTTTCCGGCACAGTTTTTACTGGTTAACACCTCATGCTGATGCGGAGGATCTGGTCAGAAAGTGTGATGGCTGTCAGAAGTCTTCACGTCGAGCTCATGTTCCGGCCCAGGAATTGAGGATGATTCCAATCACCTGGCCGTCTGCAACTTGGGGGCTGGATATGGTTGGGCCTTTTAAGAGGTCCAAGGATAAGAAGACCCACCTTCTGGTGGTGGTTGATAAATTCACCAAGTGGGTAGAGGCAGAGCCAGTGAGCAAGTGTGATGCGGCCACGGCGGTTCAATTCATGAAAAAGGTGATCTTCCGCTTTGATTTTCCACACAACATTATAACAGATAATGGCATGAATCTCTTCAAGGATGCCATGGAAGAGTTCTGTCAGCGTGAGCACATCCGTCTTGATGTGTCGTCAGTGGCTCACCCCCAGTCTAATGGTCAAGCGGAGAGAGCTAATCAAGAAATCCTGAAGGGTATCAAGCCCCAGCTTATGGTTCCTTTGTAGAGGACGCCGGGTTGTTGGGTGGAAGAGTTGCCTTCCGTTTTATGGAGCATTAACACCACCCCAAATAGATCTACGGGTTAGACACCCTTCTTCATGGTTTATGGAGCGAAAGCAGTTCTCCCAAGTGATACTCGCCATGACTCGCCCCGAGTGGCAGCTTATGTTGAAGCGGACAATGAAAGATCACGCCAAGGTGCATTGGACCTGTTAGATGAAAAAGGGATATTGCGGCAGCTCGTTCGGTGATTTATCAGCAAGACCTGCGGTGTTATCACAGCCGTCGGGTTAAAACCAGAACTTTTCAAGAAGGTGACTTAGTGCTCCGGCTTATCCAAGATCAGACGGACATGCACAAGTTATCCCCACCTTGGGAAGGGCCCTTTGTGGTCAGCAAGAATCTGAACAACAGGTCATACTACCTTATCCATGTTCAAGAGCACAAAGACTCATGCATATCGGAGGAGGAGACCCGCCGGCCGTGGAATATAGCTCATCTTCGGCCTTACTACACCTGAGCCACAAGCTCCTACTATGTATATATTTGACAATGTACATATTATGATCAATAAATAAACCGACATCCTTGCTAAAGCGGGGCCTCTGCCGTTTCGTCTTATATCTTCTTGGTTACATGGGGGCTTATGCTTATAAAGCAGAGTTCTGATTACCCATTAAATCGGCTTATAAAGCCACAACAAAGCTTGGGGGCTTCACACCCAAGGTACTAAAGAGAGTTTGTTGCCACGCACAGCTCAAACATAGGTACCCACTGAGCACAACTCACAATGTTACCTGGGACTCTTTGTGCACAACAACAAAGAGTTTTAAAGGACCCTTGTAATAGGCTATCAAGCCAGGCTTGGAAGCCAGGTGTATTCACCTAAAACCCCGGGTTAACCTGCCTTCATCAAGTAAGCCACTCCGTCCAGGTAATCCTGGTATGACCCGCCGAATGTTTGACAAGTCAATCTTATACAGACCCTGAATTTGTCAAAGTTAAAATTACGATTGGTTAATGTGAGGCCCATCTTAAAAGGCTTTGTAAAATGGTTTAACTCAGTGGCCTGGCAGCCCATGAAAAGCGTCGAATTTGGGCCCGGCAGCCCTTGAAAAGCCTCGACTACAAGTTTTTCATTTGCTTTTATTTGTCAAAGTTTTTCTCCTTTGATTAGGTTTTGCGGTAAACCGGTGTCTATTGACCCGGCCTGATTATAAGTCATCAATATAACCCGGTGTTTGTTAACCCAGCGTGGCTTTCAACTATAAGTTGTTAGTACAGAACCAACTATAAACCGGTGTTTGCTAACCCGGCCTGGCATTGACTATAAGTCGCCAGGATGATCATCCGGTGTTTATCATAACTCGGTATGGCCTATTATAAACCAGCACAGCATGGTGGGAGTTATCAACACTCAAAATTTGGGTTATCACCCTTACTACAAGAAAGTTGGTAAACCAATAATGTGATTCAATATCACAGGTATGATGTATTTCATATTTCGTTGTTTTATAGTCTTGGTTATAAACCCTGGCTTTATATTGGGTATCATAACCCGTCCGGCCGTAAACCGCCAGGGAAATTTTAAGTTTATTCTATGCAGAAACATGATTGCATCATATTGCTAAGGATCATAAGCAGACAATGCATATCATAGCAGAATAACAGTATCAGGCAAAGTGGCTATGCACGATGGCATAGCAGACCAAGTGTTTAAGCTAGCCTATTACAAGGCGTTTTTAACTGCCCAAAAGGATAATTGTTTTTCACAAAGGATGACAGTGTGCAGACGATAAACCGGCTTCCAGATTATGATTCTTCCTCAGGTTGATGTGAAGGTTGTGGATCATCTTGCACCGGTTCACCCTCTGCCTCCCCATCCAGTGGCTGGAAGTCAATGGTTGCCCAGTCAATCCCAGATAAAGCTCTGAAGACAGATTCATCACTGATAAGATCGGACGGTTCAACATCAAGGGCATAACTATGCTTGTGGATTGGCGGGATAAGATTTTGTGCTTCATAAACCGATGCATCAATCCGTCTGTTGTCCGCATCATAAATTGACCTGTGGAAAGACAAATCAGTCTCCTCAGCCAGCTTACTCGCAAGTGGACGCATTTCCTTTGTCAAAGCCCTGAGGGCGTCATTGTCAAATTCTGATCCATCTTCTTTTTGGCTGGGATAGCCGTTTCCAATATCCTCCGGATCAAGATCAGCTATGCAAGCCTTGGCACGAGTCAATGCGGACAAAGCACCAGCCCTTGCAGCTTATCTCTTTACTTCCTCGAGCTGGGCAGGCGTCATGGACAACTTTGCCAATGTATCCTTGATTGAAGTTGGGGGCGGTTTGTTGTATGATGCTGTGCAGATGACCCGTTGAGCGCCGGTATATAACTGCTCTATCAAGGTATAGGCAGCCTTCAGTTTCTTGCACATATTTGAACCAAGATGGGCAACATGGCTACCTGCAATGGTTACAATATTATTGTTAAACCGGCGGTTTCAAGGATGATTAAGTACGGTTCATGAAAAGGATATTTACCAAAGACGGCAGAAGTCGTAGCATTGATTTGCCACTTTAGGCCAGTCAGCTCTTCTGCCACCGGTTTAAGGGCCGTTTCAGCATCCTCCGCCCGCTTTAGCAAAGTGGCTTTTTCATCCTCCCAATCCGCTCGCTCGCCTTTGAAGCCATCCTTCAATTGTTCCATGGCTGTTAAAGCACCCTTCAGCTCTTCTTTGGCCTTTGAAGTTTCGGCTTGCTGGGACTTGATGTTTTCTTGAAGGTCGGCGATTTGTGAATATTTTTTGGTCAAGTCAGCCTGCAAAAGACAGATAATAAGTTGGTAATACTTTCTTCAAAGTCCCAAGCACATAACAAGTTATACACTTGGCACTTGGGGGCTAATGCGGATTGTTTTTTCTCAACTGATATTTTGAGTCCCAAGCACACAACAAGTTATATACTTGGCACTTGGGGGCTAATGCTTATCGGATCAATTCAAGGTTATCAAGTTTCTCTCCACAAACCGGATCATGTTGATGACTGAAGGAATTTTGATGTATAAACCAGACTATCCTAAAGGTATAAACCGGTCTATAGGGGCTACACAAGCAAAATCCAATCTTTTCCTACTACAAGTCCCGGTTCACATTCACATTGATGAACCGACCCTTGGGGGCTACTAGAGTTGATAACTGAAGCAGGCTATAAGGAAAAAGAAGTTATTCAAAGGAATAGATATTTACCTCACATCGCTCTTTCATCAGACCTACTAAACCGGCTTCATAATCGCGGCTGGTATACAGACGGTTTAGATATCCAGAGTGGATGTCCTGAGCATTGAGGTGGGCATAGCTTGATAAATCAGTTTTCCATTTGCCTTTATCCACAGCGGAGAATTCCTCCTTAGCACTATGCTTTGATAAAGCGATAGGATTGCCAGGAGCAGTATGGCCAAAGCCGGTAATCATAACATCATCTGTCGTGTCATCAACAGTCTTGTCTGGGCTTGGCGGTTTAGTAGATGTTCTTGCTGGGTTTGGCGGACCGGCAGATTGGCTTGTTGGATTCATTTATGGCGGTTCAACAAAAGTATCCTGACCCTGAGGTACCGGATCATCCAGAGTAATGTCAGCATCTTGATCAAGAGCATCTGAGGTCCTCTCTAGTTCAGTGGCCGGATTATCATCAACTGATGTAGTCGGTTTGGCTTTCTTGCTAAGTCTGGCTTTGGCACTAAAAAGAACAAACGCAGAGGTTAGTACAATAAACCAGGGCAAGGCAGAAAAAATTAAGTGTAATATGCTTACCCAGGAACGGTCTTGAGTGGAGGCATCTGTGTGGTGGATGAATCGCCGGAGGATGAATGAGAGTTCCCTGATAATTCGAATCAGACGAATTAAGAGGATATTGGAAGTAACCCGCCTTGGGATAAATCATATTAGAAGAACAAGAGACCTCTTGACGACGTTTGCGAACCGGGGAATATGGTAAACAGAGGAAGTAACCACTTGACCACTGTGCCGGGTTGTGCGGCGAGCTTCTTGCTGCTGTGTCTTCAAAGAAAAGTGCGGATCCAAATGAGCAAGAGGGTGTGAATATTTTACTTTCCGGACTGCTCGACGGAGTTTTGGTACTGGCACATGATTTGAGTCAGAAGATAGAACAATTACCTCTGCTTCGCCAGCGTGGCTAGCTTCCGCATCATCCTGATAATAATCATTGTTAATGAGGTGTATGAAAAAAAAGAGCCAAGAGAATCTAGTTCTACCTCTGAGTCCGGGTCATCAAGCTCTTCATCATTGGGCAGGTTAGAGGCCTCGGCGGTTTTCTTCTTTGCTGGCTTCTTTATAACCTTAGTCTGATGCGGGGTGCTCTCACCGGTTTATCCTGCGGTTTCACCGGTTTATCTTGAGACTTCTTTTTCCAGAACGGATCATCACCCTGCACAGATGGACAACAAATTATAAATGAATATTTAAGAAAGGATGGATTAAGACAAAAATGAGGCAATTCTTACAGCTGGCGGTTTATTGGAAGTACAGAAGGGACTAAGCCCTACTTGGCTGCAGACATCTTCCGGTTCATTCAGTATTTTCTTGACGGACTCGGTAACTTCATCTTCTGTTAGCTGAATATCGATGTGTCGTTGAGGATCTTTTAAGTCCCCGGTGTACTCGCACATTAAACCAAGGCACTGGCTTAAAGGTAGAACGCTCCAAGATATCCAGCAGCAGACAAAGTCAACGCCTGTTAAACTGTTTGCCATAAAGGCTATGAGTTTTAACAGTTGCGGTGCATACTTGGACCGTTCTTTGGTAGTCAGCCTCTGAGGAAACGGATGAGTGTTGCTAAGCCGGTGAGGGCGGTAACCCGACAGCGGATTTTCGTCAGTCGGAGATGTGTCCTTGCAATAAAACCAAGTCTGATTCCAGTCCTTGGGGTGACTATGAAGCTTGGCATGAGGGAAACTGACATCTTTCCTCTTTTGAATCGCCATCCCACCAAGCTCAGTGTTGGGTCCATCTGTGAACTCTGTGCGACGGTTCAAATAAAAGAAATCCCTGAACAGTTCAACTGTGGGCTCTTCCTGAAGATAGGCCTCACAAAATACTTGGAAATTGCTAATATTGGACACAGAGTTTGGTCCAATATCTTGAGGGTGGAGTTGGAAGCTGGCAAGCACATCACAGAAATTTTTTGAACCGGGAGGGCTAAAACCTCAGCCCAGATGGTCAGCGAACACAACTACTTCTCCATCCTTAGGTTCAGGAGGATTTTCCGGACCAGGAACCCTCCACTAGATAACTTCTTTTTTCTCTAAGGCGCCAGTGGCGACGCATCTTTCTAGTTGCATTTCGGTAACCCGGGAAGGAACCCAGTTGCACTCATAAACTTGTTTGGCCATTTCAATGGAAAGCTGAAACATGGATATTGCTGGTTTAAGATTTATAATGGACAAAGCATAAAGCAATGCAAGATAAGCAGAATAGAGGTATATGCATATGATCAAGCCAAGGTCTGATATTGCTAAACCGGAGTTTTCATATTACTAAACCAGAGTCTGGCCAAGGAAAAGGTGTAAAGATAAATGAGTTGGTGGTTTAAGAGAGGGCTAATGGTAAATGAGTCGGTGGTTTAACAGAGGGCTAATGGTACCTGGCGGGTTATCATATTCTAAAAAGTTAAACCGCCTACAATGGTGCGGAAGCTGCATATCTGAGAAATTCCTAAGTATTGTACAAACAGGTTTTACAAGATGTAACTATAATTTTGGATCTACCGCAGTCTTAAAAAGGAGAAAAATTCAGAAGCCCTAAGCGGTGTCAGCGGAACAGCCAAAAGCCAGATGGGATCTGTTTACTGATAACAGAGATGCTATGATGAAGAAAAATGAGGTTTAGTTATGGCCGCACAGGAAAAAAGGTGGTGTTTTTCGTTAAAGGATCCATGTGACAGCAATGAGTATTGACGAACACAGAAGAACACCGAAGAACAAAGAAACCCTAATGGTAGATCTCAGGTGAAGAAGAAGAAAACTTACAGAGGTTGAAGGAGTGGCGGAGAGGCGCCGCGTTTCACTAGTCAGACCAGGTTGATGCAGCGGCCGTCGGTGGTGCAGAAGCAAAGGTCGATGATGGCGACTGTACTCGAGCACCGGGGCGACGCAAGGAAGACGATGAGGCGAAAGGGCACGAAGGGGAAGGGAAAGAATGACCCTTGGTCCTATTTATAAGGCGAAGGGATAAGTGACAGGCGTGGGAATCGAGGAACCCAAAAAATGGATATTTGACATAGTTGTTGCCTCGGTTTTCGGAGGGTCATTAAAAAAAGAAAGTATTTACAGGTTTTTATATAGAGATGATGTCACGGCGATTTAATTTAATCTTGGAAGATGACGTCATGGCGGTTTATCAAGTTCATATGGAGGAGACGTCATGGCGGTTTACAAGGACCATACGAGGATGTTCAAGGAGTTTTTCCTAAGTGTTGAGGATTGACATGAACAGGTTCAAATCAATCTGGGGCCTAATGTTGGGGATATAACTACTGAGTATAAACCGCCCAGGAGGGGCCAGGTTATGCTCATCCGTATTGAAGCCCACGAAGACAAGGAGTATGGCGCTTTACTACAGAGACTTAGAGGCCTAGAGCCCAAGGGCGGATTAGGGGCCATAGACATAAACCGCCATGAGATATGTAACTTGTATTGTAAGATAGTGAAAGGTAGAAACCGAGCCGGGCACGTGTATGAACCGGCCTCGGTATTCTGTAAACCGCCGGGCGTCAACCTATGTATATAAAGGTACGACCCGGCGGCGGTTCAGGGACAAGAAACAACAACTCGAGAGATATGTAAAGTGGATTCGCTCCCTGCTCATCGAGACCCCATCAATTCCACCACAACTGGATCGTAGGCTTTTACCTTCACCACAAGGGGCCGAAACAGTATAAACTCCCCGTGTCCTTTGCCCGGTTTAACCCCTTGTCGGGGGTTGGGTGCGACATATGCCAATGGATGGCTTATCATGGTGGGAGTGAGTAGAACGTCCCCAGTGCCTGGAAGCGGGATGAGGCATAGACACAAACGCCAGCGTACTTTACCTAGGTTCGGGGCTCTCCTAGGAGATAACACCCCTAGTCCTGCTCTGCGGGGTCTCCGCATGATCACTATGGCACAAGTGATACAAAGGTGCTCCTTGAGCTGTATGCTAGAGGTAGGAGAAGGAAAGGCTAGCTCTCTCCTACTCTAGGGGAGTCGCTAGTTCTAATGGGGAGGGAACCTTTGCATGGGTGCCCTGGGGGGTTTATATAGGCCTACCCTCCAGGGGTACAATGGTAATCTGGCCGGCTACTGGGCCCGGCTGTTAGCGTCTCCGGCCTCCGGCTTCTCCGCCGACTACTAGGGCCCGCCGCCTGGTGGGTCCCGCCGACTGGTCTGGTATGGAGCCGACAGGCCGCTACCACCGCTGGCGGGTCTGGTTGGTGGCTGCTCACTGTAGCTGTGCTGCTAATGATGCGGGCTTGGTCAACTCAGTGTGGCTACAAACCCGCTGCCCGGCGGGAGATCACTATAGCGACACCTGGTCTCATCAGGTTAATGGTGCACTTGCCTCGAGGGAAGGGACGACCGCCTGCTGGAGGCCGGCCTTCCCCTGGTCCGACTAGTTCGGTGTACACCGTCTTCTGAGGTGTCGCTGCCCAGTAGGGCCCGCCGCCTGCGGGCCGTACCGACAAGTCGTCATGGGGAACAGGGCTCCGCCTGTCCGGAGTGACATCAGGGGGAAGTGGCAACAGTACCACGTCGTGCGGAGATCGCCGCCCATACGGGGCACTGTGGCCACGCCAAGCCCAAGATTCAGGGGTGAGGGGCTTCGCTGTAGCCACGCCCCATCTTGTCCTCTTGATGGGGGCACAAACTCTGAGGGCACCAGGTGGCCGCCTGCTCGACGCCGTCTTCTCTAGAGGCCGGCTGACTGGAGCCGGCTGCTCGTGGTGCCGTCTGTAGGTGGTTGGCCGTCCTCTGTGGGCCGGCCGTTGGGCTAGCCGGCCCCCGGAGGGCGGAGCTTCAGCTTGGGACATTGCGGGGCGAAGCCGGCCCATAGTTTTGATATGTTCAGGGACTCGCGTGAGGCTACCCGTGGCCCATTACTCCGACAGTAGTCCCCGAAGCCGGTGAGGCGTTGTGGTCGAGGGGCCGCGAAGTCTCAGCGGCTTCCCCCCTCACCAAGCTCTGGGAGAATGTTTGATCCGCCTTGCGGTGGGCCGACTGCTGGAGTCGGCTTCGACTAGGCGGGATTGTCAGGCAATTTTGAACTCCAAGGCGGGAAAACAGGTGGCGTGCCTGCTAAGCTTCCCCGGGCCGCCGCCCGCCACAGGCTCGCCACACGACGCACGCCAGCCCGGCCAGCCTGCCACCCCACACTCCTGATGGGATGTGACAGCGGGCCGGGCCCGCCACTACCGGGCCTCGGCACGCGGGCGGATCCGCTATGCCGAGGTGGGCGGTTGCGATTCCCATGAACATTCAAGGCGCGGTAAATGCGCGCGATAAACGGGGGTTCGTGGGGTCGTGGGCGTAGTTAATCCCACGAGCCTAGGCCCGGCCTCCTCGGCTTCGTAGCCCGAGGGCTATAAGTAGGGGGAGGGAGGGGTGCGGCGGGGCACGCACGCCCCCTCCCACTCTCTCTTCCTCCTTCTGCTCTCTTCGCCATTGCTGCTGCTGCCGCTCCATGCTCGCCGTGGTGCTGCCTCCATTCGCCACCGACGCACTCCTCCTCCTCTCGCGGCCCCTCCTGAAGCCATGGCGCGCGAGAAGGGCGGCGACTGGGACGGGTCGATGGTGATCGAAGACCACATCTCCTTCCTCCGAGACACGCACCGGATGCCCAATGCGGCATTCGTCAAGGCGCGGGTGCCGCTGGAGGAGGAGATTTCGCCGGCCCCGAAGGGGAACGAGCGGGTCGTCTTTCGCTCGCACTTCCTCCATGGCTTCGGCCTCCTGGTGAGTGGCTTCCTCCGCTCGTTCCTCAACTTCAACCATCTCCAACCTCATCATCTGACGCCCAACACCGTGACCCTGCTCTGCGCCTTCATCACGGCGTGCGAGGGCTACATCGGCATCCTCCCCACACTCGAGCTGTGGGGAGCATTCTTCTATGGGAAGCTGGGCACCTCCGCCAAGGAGACAGCGGCCGAGTGCGGTGGATTCGTCGCCGTGCACCGGCCGACAAAAAGGAATGCCTTCCCCGTCATCAAGCTGCCATAGTCGATAAAAATGTGGGAGCAATCTTACTTTTATGTTGAGAACATTGATCCGGCTGTCGACTTCATCAACCTGCCGGCCTACGAGTCCGGCTCCCTACCGGGCTCCGGCCCAACTAGGGTTACAAGCTGAAGCCGATGTCGGCGGATGCGGCGGCCGCCATAGGCCAACTCCGGGTGCTCTAGGAGTCAGAGGGCCTCGTGGCCTCCGACCTCCTCATCTCCTTCGTCGAGTGTTGAGTCCTCCCGCTCCAGGGCCGCCCTCATCTGATCTTCCGAATGAGCGGGCACCATGACCCGAGCTGGCTGTGCACGAAGGAGATGCCGATTGCCGAGGTCGCGCAGATGGTGAACGAGATCTCCAACCTCAAGGTGTCAAAGGGAGACTGGCGGTACGGGAAGCGGCCGTATTCTCGCGACGATCCGCTGCGTGCCATAAGTTCCTTGATTTCTTCCTTCAGCTCTGTTTTTCAGTCTGGTTCTTGTCGTGATGCAACTCCCTTCTGGAGTGCAGATTTATATGTCTGAGACGACGGCCGACATTGTGGGGTCGGGTGGTGACTACCTGCCGGACAGGGCAGTGAGTGATGCGGATGACCCCGACTTGGGGCCGGCCGCCTTGGCGGACGACGCAGCAGGCGGCGGCGATGGAGCAGGCGGCTCCGAGGAGGGCGGCGGCGTGGAGACCTGGCCTGACAACAACAAAGACGAAGACGAGCCACGCCCCGCCCGGAGCATGGCCAACACCGGCGCAGGCCCCTCTACTGGGCCGCCCGCCCGTGGCGGCAAACACAAGCGGAAGCAAGGCGTTGCCTTGCTTGGCAGCGCGCCGAAAAAGCCCAAGAACCCGGCCGCGGCGACCAGGCGGAAAGAAGCCGCGGCCAAGGTGGCCAAGTATCAGAGGCAGCCGAAGGTTCCGGTCATGGTGTCAGCATAAGTATCCTTCTCATGTTTCCACCTCTTCGCCGACCCAGTCTAAAAAACTTTTTTGTCTTGTCCTCTTATCTCAGGGGGCTGCTGACTCTCGAGAAGTCGGGCGCCGCCTCGGTCATCAGGTCGGCGGAGACCTCCTCCACCAGCCGGCGAATCGACCCGGCTGCTGACCTCCGGGAGGCGAGAGAGCGGAACACGCGGGAGGCGCGGGAGGAAGAGGCCGACCATATGGCGAAGGCGGAGGCGGACAAGGCCGCAGCATCCGCGGCGAGGAAGCTGGCACAGGTGGAGGCCGAAGCCGCAGAGAAGGAGCGGCTCGCGGTGGCTGCACGCTGCCAAGAGCCATTGCTTGTGACGCCCCTGAACACCGCGCCACCTCCGCCGGAGTTTGAGGCGATGACTGGGGGAGCCGGCGACGAGCAGCCGGTCAGGGAGATGGAGGGCGGCGACATGGCCATGCCGGACGTCATCGTGCCGCCGCCACCACTGACTAGCGAAATGCAGGACGAGCAGCCGGCCATGCCGCCGGTGCCACCAGTCGGGGACGTGGTGGTGACGGACCTGACTCCTGAGGTCCGCACACCCGCGTGCCGCCGTTTTCGAAGGCGGCCTCGGCGCCGGTGCCGCGAGCTCGTCGGTCCTCGACACCGAAGCGACCAGCGCCGCACCCGCTGGCTGGGTACCCGGAGGTGGGACGGGCGCCCTGGCCCAGGCGTCCCTTGACGTCCAGGCCAAGCTCCGGGCCGAAGCCGAAGCCCTCAAGCGCTGCAACGAGGCATTCCTGGAGTCGTGGGCAGCCATCCGCGTAAGTTTTCTTTGCTTCTCTTTATTTTTTGATCTTTTTGCTTTCTTCGTGGGGGCGTGCAAGTGCACCCACTAGGTGTAGTCCCCAAGTTTCGGGCCGGCTGCTGAGCAGGCGGTCCGGAACTTTAACTTGCAAGTGTCAAATGCTGACTTATCTTGATATTCCTTCTGCTGGACTACCACAATCTTAGCGCGGTCACCTTCAACTCCAGGGTCCGAGAGCTGGGGACGCAGACCGCTCATCTATCCGAGAGCCGGAGTAAGCCCCGATTTCCTTTCTTCACGGGGGCACGCTGGCGCACCCGCGGGCTGTAGTCCCCAAGGTTCTGGCCGACTGCTGAGCAGTCGGGCCGAATCTTCCTAGTGACTTTATCTTTGCTAGCTACTTCTTCTCTGCGGGGGCGTGATGGCGCACCCGCGGGCTGTAGTCCCCGAGATTCGGGCCGACTGCTGAGCAGTCAGGCCGGATCTCCCCGGCAACTGCATCCCTCTTTGCTTTTTGACTGATGCTCTTTCTTCTTTCCTTTTTACAGAGGCCAATGCCGCCTTGCAGCAGCAGCTGGGCGAAGCCAACACCGCCGTACATGGCAAGGAGGCGGAGTGCAGCAAGCTGGCCGAGGAGCGAGACCGGCTGGTCACTCAGCTTGCCGAGCAGGCGGAGGCCCTCAAGACGGCCCAGCGGGAGGCGAAGGCGAAGGAGACTAACCTCCTCGCCGAGTTTGAAATCGAGCGCTCCGCGTGGGCCGACAAGGAGGCGCAGATGACGGCCTACTTCAGCAGCATCGAAGATTTGGTCGATGGTGAGCTTTATTCTCTTTGTTTCTTGTCTTGAGCTACTGGCCCTTATCTAGGCCAATTGTTATTTTCTGACTTTGGCTTTTCTTGCCTTCTGTCCAAGCAGACTTCTTCCGGGCCACTCCGTCGCCGCAAACCAGATCATTGAGGCCCAGCGCGAGGAGCGGAGGGCGGAAGGCGTGCAGATTGCCGCTGACGCCCCTCGGACCCTCAATGAGCAAATCCTCAGCATCCAGGCCCGTCTTCGGCCCGCCCATCAAATGGTGCGCCATCTTCAGCGCGTCGAGGCCTAGGCAATTTCTACCCTCTGGCCAGGCTTTCCGGCTCCGCGCACCCAAGTCGGACTGCTGACTGGCTGGAGGTGGCAGCCGGCCGCCTGGAGGCCTGGAAAGGCTGTGCAGCCCGGGCAGGGGCGCGCCGGGCCCTGGAGTTCATCAAGGCGTGGTATCCTGGGCTAGATCTAGCCTAGTTGGCCACATTCTGGCTGGAGGCGCAGGAGGAGCTGGTGGCGGTGGAAGCCGAGCTTATCAACAGGGCGGCGACGATCACCGACTTCACCGACACCAGCATCTTCGTCCCAGAGGTAGTCGAGGAAGGCGCCGAGGCGCCGCAGGAGTGGCTCGGGATGAACCGGGGGACAGCAAGGACTCGGCTGAAGTCATCGACTCCAGCATTGAAGGGGAGGAGGGGGAGGAGGAGGAGGAGGAGGAGGAGGAGGATAGAGACGACAACATGCCGGAGGTTGGGGTGGATGGTCAGCCCCAACCTGACCGGGCCTCAAGCAACAATCCACGCTCCAAAGCGTCGACTGCTGCTGGAGGCGGCCAGGCGGTGATCGACCAGCCGCCCATTCCTCCGACGGACACCACCGACTCTGTCATCCAGCCCTCCGCCGTCCCAACTGGTGCTGCCGACCCCAGCACCCAGTCGGAGCCGCCTGCTGTGCCAACTGGCATGGCTGACTCCACCATCCGGTCGGAGCCGCCTGTTGCACCAACCGGCACAGCTGACTCTATCGTCTAGCCGGAGCCGCCTGTCGCGCCAACCGGCACTGCTGACCCCAGCGCCCAGCCGGAATCTTCCGCTACTCCTTAGGATGCTTTATCTTTTTCTTTCCCTGCTTGCTAGTCTGGACATCTTGATTAAATTCACACAATTCCACCCGTGGGGTGTATATCAAACTTTGTTGAATGCCGGCCGATAGGCCTTTATCTATGTAAATATCTTATCGCAATTTATGTTTTGCTTTGCCGACTTCTATCTTTTCTTGCTTTATACTCCTTGCTTTTTCCTTTGCTGCCCTCCCTTAGCTATCCTCTTGCCAGCCAAGCAGCCGCTCTGCGGACTGCGTCTGATTTGAGTACTTAGCTTTTTAAGGGAGGGCAATTACTTAGCCGTTTGGAGATTTGGGAAAGTGAAACAGAAGCCGGCTGGCCGGCTGCTCGGCAGCCGGCCGAACAGGTGTGGTGCCGACCTCAACTATATGTGTTTTTTTCTTAGCTATTTTTCTTGTGGGCATTGTGTTGCAACCCCTGCCTGCCAGTCAGTCGCTCCGCGAGCTGTGGCTTCTGACAGAGGAAGGTTTAGGTGCCAACACATTACTTGTCCGGCTGCAGGAGGCGGCATATAGTAGAAGGCGGAAAACCTCCGGGCCGACTGGTCGAACCCGGTGCCAGGTGGAAATAATAAAACAATGCATACTCATAGGAATAACACTTATCATGTAGATAAAAGGAGGGTAGTCCCCGAGTTCTTCTTGGGGGACTCAGAGTCTTCGTACATAATACAAAAGGTAGCGTGATACATACCGCTTTCAACTGTAAAATCTTCGGAGGAGGTTTGCATTCCACGGCCTCTCCGTCTCCTTGCCTGAATCATCTCTTTTGCACGCTTTGGGCTTATGAGCGTCGATCAAATAGTAGGAGTCGTTACCCAACACTTTGCTGATGATGAAAGGGCCTTCCCAAGGTGCCGAGAGCTTGTGCTGGCCGGCTATTCGCTAGACCAGCCGGAGCACAAGGTCTCCCTCTTGGAAGGATCTTGACTTCACCTTGCGGTTGTAGTATCGGTGCAGACTCTGCTGGTAGATGGCGGACCGGCTAAGTGCCAGCAGCCGTCCCTCCTCTAGCAGGTCGACGCCGTCTTCTCGGGCCTCCTTGGCATCCGCCTCGGTGTACATGGTGACTTGTGGGGAGTCGAACTTTGTGTCCGTCGGGATGATGACTTCAGCACCGTAGACGAGGAAGAAGGGCGTGAGCCGGTCGACTTGTTCAGAGTTGTGCGCATGCTCCAGAGGACGGCCGGCAGCTCATCGAGCCAGCAACCGGCCGAACGCTCTAGAGGCTCGACCTGTCGGGGCTTGATGCCGGACAAGATGAGGCCATTTGCTCGCTCAACCTAGCCATTTGACTGCAGATGGGCAACGGATGCTAAGTCCAGTCGGATGCCCTAAGTCACGTAGAAACGAGCCAAGGCTCCTTTGGCAAAGTTTGTGCCGTTGTCGGTGATGATGCTATGTAGTATGCCATACCGAGTGGTGATGTCGGTGATGAAAGTCACGATAGTCGGCCCATTTAGTTTCTTGGTTGGCTTTGCCTCTATCCATTTGGTGAACTTGTCCACAGCGACAAGCAGATGAGTCATGCCACCACGGGCCGTCTTGAATGGTCCCACCATATCCAAACCCCAAATAGCAAAGGGCCAAGCAATGGGAATGGTCTTGAGTGCAGAAGCTGGCAAGTGTGGCTTGCAGCGGAATCTCTGAGACCCCTGGCACTTCTGGACCAATTCTTTGGCTTCTTCTAGAGCAGTCAGCCAGAAGAAACCATGGCAGAAAGCTTTGGCCATGAGTGATCTTGAGGCCGCGTGGTGACCACATTCGCCTTGGTGACTATCTCTGAGGATTGCTTGACCCTGGTCTGGCTCCACGCAGCACTGGTACATGCCAGTGACACTGCACCGAACCAGTTCTTTGTTGACTATGGTGTATGCTGCTGCCCGCCGTTGCACTTGTCGGGCCAGAGTCTCGTCGGCCGGCAGCTCGTTGTTCACCAGGAAGTTGAGGATGGGTTGGGCCCATGATGGTGCCGCTATCTCTTTGACTGCCACGATGGCAACTTGTACAAGGGCGGTTGGGCCGGGAGGCGGCGGGTTGGAGTCAGCTGCCGCCTGCTGTCTTGAAGGAGTCCCCAGGCCGACTGCTGCACTCCCCGAGCCAGGTGCGATGGCTGCAGTCCCCGGGCCGCCTGCCGAAGTCCCCGCGCTGGCTTCTGGTATCCTCAAGTCGGACCTGACTGCTTCAGGAGGGGCCGGCACGAGGATGGAGTCGGACTCTGGAGATGGCTTGACAGACGGCTTGAGGAGGCGCTGCAAGGCGACGTCGGCTGGTATCTCCTATCGGGTGGAGCCGATCCGTGCCAAGGCATCCGCTTGCTCATTATCATTTCTTGGCACATGGAGGAACTCGCATCTGTCAAAGTGTCCACTGAGCTGCTGCATGAGGAAGCGGTAGCTTGCCATATTCGCGTCCTTGGCATCCCAGTCGCCTGACGACTGTTGGACCACCAAGTCGGAGTCACCATAGCATAGGATCCGGCGAATGCCGAGTTCCTTGGCAAGCCGGAGTCCGTGTATGAGTGCCTCGTATTCTGCTACGTTGTTGGAGGCGGCAAAATGGACTTGCAGCACATATTTGAGCTTGTCGCCTTTGGGAGAGATGAGGACGATGCCAGCTCCCAGACCGGTGCGCATTTTGGAACCATCAAAATGCATCCGCCAGTGGGTGGAGTCTGGCGCTGGCGGTAAGTACTGGGTCTCGGCCCAGTCGACGAGGAAGTCGGCCAGCACTTGTGACTTGATGGCGGTGCGAGGCTGATAGTAGATGGTGTAAGGGGCCAGATCAATTGCCCACTTGGCCACTCGACCAGAAGCATCTCGGCTTCCAATGATCTCAGCAAGCGGAGCCGTGCAGACGATAGTTATTGGGTGCTCTTGAAAGTAAGGCTTCAGCTTCTTGGCGGCAAAGTGCACACCATAGCACATCTTCTGATAATGTGGGTAGTTTTGCTTGGAGGCGGACAATACTTCACTCAAGTAATATACCGGTCTCTGGACCGGCAATGCTCTGCCCTCCTCCTTGCGTTCTACCACTATGACTGTGCTGACAACCCGACTGGTAGCAGCGATGTAGAGGAGCATGGGCTCTTTCTCAGTCGGAGCCGCCAAGATAGGCGAGGTTGTCAACATCTTCTTGAGTTGGAGAAAGGCTTCGTCCGCCTTGTCGTTCCACTCGAAAAAGTGGTATTCTTCATGAGCTGGTACAGGGGAAGAGCCTTCTCGCCCAGCCGACTGATGAAACGACTGATCGATGCCAGGCAGCCGGTGAATTTCTGCACGTCCAGCAGTCGGGTGGGCACCTCCATCTTCTCAATGGCCTTGATCTTCACAGGGTTGCACTCTATGCCGCGCTCTGAGACCAGGAAGCCGAGAAGCTGGCCGGCTAGTACTCCAAAGACACATTTCTCCGGGTTGATCTTGATCTGGAATCGGCGCAAGTTCTGAAAGGTTTCTTTGAGGTCTTCTAGCAGCATGCCACGCTTCTCCGTCTTCACCACCACATCATCCACATAAACATGGGCATTTCTGCCGAGTTGCTTGAGGAGACACTTCTGCATGCAACGCTGAAACATGGCCCCGGTGTTTCGCAAGCCGAACGTCATGGTCAGGTAGCAGAAGGCTCCAAATGGTGTGATGAAGGCGGTCTTTAGCCTGTCGGCCAGGTTCAGCTTTATCTGATGGTACCCTGAGTATGCATCCAAGAAACTCGACAGCTCGCATCCGGCTGTGGAGTCTATCACTTGGTCAATTCTTGGTAGAGCAAAGGGATCTTTGGGGCAAGCTTTGTTGAGGCTAGTATAGTCAATACACATACACCACTGCTTATTCTTCTTCAACACCAGGACTGGATTGGCCAGCCACTCTAGAAAGAACACTTCCATGATGAATCCGGCTGCTAGAAGCTAGGCTATCTCTTCTCCGACAACTCTTCTCTTCTCTTCCGACAGGCGGCGCAAGGGCTGCCTGACCGGCTTGGCGTCAGGTCGGACATGTAACTTGTGCTCGGTGAAATCCGTCGGAACACCCGGCATGTCTTTGGGAGACCATGCGAAGATGTCCCGATTCTCACGGAGGAAATCGACAAGCTCGCTTTCCTATTTGCTGTCAAGGTTTGCACCTATGACAGCGTGCCTCTTCGGGTGCTCCGGGTCCAAGGGTATCTTCTTTGTTTCCTTGGCCAGCTTGAACGAGCCCTCAACTTCCGACTCCTTGGGAATGGGTGACATTTCCGGCTTCTTGCCTGCCATCGCCACCACCCGGTCAAGGGGCCGCTTCTCAGCTGCGATTACGAGGGACTCGACCAACTGGCTGCTATCCGTGGCGCAGGCGGTCGACTTCTTGTAGTCTCTGACTACAGTCAGGATCCCCTTGGTACTCGGCATCTTCATCTTGAGGTAAGCATAGTGGGGGACTGCCATGAACTTGGCCAGAGCAGGTCGGCCAAGCAGTGCATGGTTGGGGCTTTCAAGGTCCACCACTTCAAACAAAACTAGCTCACGGCGGAAATGATTCTTGTCTCCGAAGAGAACATCAATTTGGGTCTTGCCGATTGGTGAGCAGGAAAGGCCAGGGACTATGCCATGGAATACAGTCCGACTGGGAAGGAGTTGCTTCTGCTTGATTCCCAACTTCTCCATTATGTCACGGTACAGGATATTGATGCTGCTGCCGCCATCTATCAAGACTCTGGAGAAACATGCTGCCCGCCTCTCCGTTGCAAAGGTAGCTTCTAGGACCAGGGCGTATGAGCCTGGGGAAGGCATCACTTCTGGGTGGTCGGCCCTGCTCCAACTGATAGGCTTCTCAGACCAATGCATGAATTCTGGAGTATTTGAGGCCACTTCTTGTACTTCTTGCTGTTGCTGCCATCTGCTGCGTCTGTCATCGGCCACGCTGGTGAACACAACATAAGCTCCGTGTTCCTCTGGATACTCGTCTTGTATGCCGCCGACTGGCCGGGCCGCCGGCTGCTGGGGCTGAGGAGGCGGCGGTCCGGCAGGCGGAGGAGGCAGGAGTCCATCTCCCTTGGCGATTCTGGTGAGCCAATGACACTTCCGAGTGGTGTGGTTGGACGGCTTCACGCCGCTATGGAACTTGCAAGGTGCATCCAGGGTCTGCTCATAAGAGAAGGCGGGCAACCAATTGGGCTTGCCGCTCTTCTGATGCTTGGGTGCCGGCTGCCTCTTCGGCTGCTGGTCCTCGACTGTCGCCACCTGCCGGCTGGTGGAAGCCGGCTGAGTGGCCTTCCGCTTGTTGTCCCTTGGATGCTGTCGCCAACTGGTCTCACCAGCCGGAGTCTGAGGGGCCTGAGGTGCCACCTTGCCGGACGCATCGACTAGGATTTCCGCCTTTATGGAGGAGTCGGCTGTGGCGTGCTTGTCGGCGATGATCAGCAGCTCATCGAGCGTCGCAGGCTCATCGCAGAGGAGTCAATGCTTGAGGAGGGTTCCCTCTCGGCACCCGGCGGTGAAGTACTCGATTGCCTGCACCTCGTGCACACCTTCGTAGGAGTTGCGCAGCTCGGCCCAACGCGTGAGGTAGTCACGAGTCGATTCGCTGGGCCCTTGGACGCAAAAGGAAAGCTATCGGGGCTTGGGAGGCCGCTTGTACGTGCTGGTGAAGTTGCGGATGAAGGCCTCTGTGAAATCAACCCAGCTGTTGATGCTGCGGGGCTTCAGGCTATTAAGCCATGTCCGTGCCGTGCCCTGAAGCATGAGTGGGACGTACTTCACGGCAACGCGCTTGTTACCATTCGCTATGCTGACTGCTGTGGAGTAGTCGACTAGCCAGTCATCCGGCTTCACGGAGCCGGTGTACTTGGGCGTATCTCACGGGAGGGTGAACCCTTTGGGAAAGGGCTCATCTCGGATTCGTGGGCCGAAATAGGGCGGGCCCAGTGCGTCTTCTTCTTCTAGCGCCAGGGATCGGTTGAGGTGGTCGATCCGATGGCGGGCGTCATTCTCTCTGACTCCCTCTTGACGGCCAAGGCGGTCGCCGAGTGTCGGATGCGTGACAGGCGGCGGAGTGGGGTGCCTAGCTCCACGAGGCGGAGGAGGCGGAGGGTTGCCTCGCCGTTCCACCGCTCGAGGGCGGCCGTCTTCATCACGCTCGATGGAAAGGCGAGTCCGGCTTCGGCTGGCAGCCGGCTCGTTGCCTCGTCTTCTGCGGGTGCCGCCAATTGACTTCTGGGATGTCGCGCCGCGGTCCTGGCGAAGGGGCAGTTCTTCGTTCCGCGAGCAGGCACCTCAGCGCGGCAGCCGGCTTCGTGCTGCATGGCGGCCGCGTCTAGGAGCTGCTGGACTCACTCCGTCATGTGGCGACGCTCGTCGCCCTCGTACTTATCCAGCTCATCCATCACCGCCTGGGCGGCCCGGATGTTCTCTGCAGGCGTGGAGTAGACATGGCGTTCTGCCCTGAACATGCTGGCGATGGCCGCGCCACGCTGCCGGATAGAGCCAATGCGGCTAGGCCCCTCAGGAGCCGGCGTGCCGCCAATGGCCCGGTCCATCTCGCGTCGGTAGGCGTCGCACGCTGGCCAGTCGGCCAGCGCTCTCGAGGAGCTAGACGCGGCGTGCTTCCAGCGCCTCAGCGTCTGCGTCTTCTGGGATGGGCGCCGTCAGGTCTCGCAGCGCCGCATCGAGTGGGTCTCGAGCGTCTCCGACCGAGCACTCGCCACTGTTGATGACGAGCACCTCCGTGACGGTGCTCCCGCCACTGTGCTCGCGAGGAGGTGGCTCGTCATAGACCACCACGTTGGTGGGGAACACGTCAAGCGACGCCGTGTCAGAGTCGATGATCATCGGGTCGGTGGAGCCAACAGACTCCAGGTCGACAGCCGGCTCGCCGGTGACGTGAAGCTGGTCGAGGAGGCTGACAAGACAGCTCTCGGGGCAGCCGGTGCCCGCGTCGGAGGCCGGCTCGTCGGAGAGGTGAACCTCGCCAACAAGGTCGGCGAGGCAGCTCGCCACGCAGGCGATCTCCGCGCCATGCAGGGCATTGAGGATGACGAAATCGGGCGTGCTGGGCTGGCTTCGCTTGCTAGGAATGAACAAGGTTCCCGTCCAGAGCAGATCTTCGGGAGACGGTGCACCTCGCCCCACGGTGTCGCCAAATGTCGGGGGTTGGGTGAGACATATGCCAATGGATGGCTTATCATGGTGGGAGCAAGTAGAACGTCCCCGGTGCCTGGAAGCGGGATGAGGTGTAGACATGAACGCCGACATACTTTACCCAGGTTCGGGGCTCTCCTGGGAGATAACACCCCCTAGTCCTGCTCTGCGGGGTCTCCGCATGATCACTATGGCACAAGTGATACAAAGGTGCTCCTTGAGCTGTATGCCAGAGGTAGGAAAAGGCAAGGCTAGCTCTCTCCTGCTCAAGGGGAGTCGCTAGTTCTAATGGGGAGGGAACCTTTGAATGGGTGCCCTGGGGGTTTATATAGGCCTACCCTCCGGGGGTACAATGGTAATCTGGCTGGCTGCTGGGCCCGGCTGTCAGCGTCTCCGGCCTCCGGCTTCTCCGCCGACTACTGGGGCCCACCGCCTAGTGGGTCCCGCCGACTGGTCTGGTACGGAGCCGACAGGCCGCTCCCGCCGCTGGCGGGTCTGGTTGGTGGCTGCTCACTGTAGCCGTGCTGCTAATGACGCGGGCTTGGTCAACTCAGTGTGGCTACAGTCCCGCCGCCAGGCGGGAGATCACTGTAGCCACACCTAGTCTCATTAGGTTAATGGTGCACTTGCCTTGAGGGAAGGGACGACCGCCTGCTGGAGGCCGGCCTTCCCTTGGTCCGACTGGTTCGGCGTACGCCGTCTTCTAAGGTGTCGCTGCCCAGTAGGGCCCGCCGCCTACAGGCCGTACCGACAAGTCGTTGTGGGGAACAGGGCTCCGCCTGTCCGGAGTGACATCAGGGGGAAGTGGCAACAGTGCCACGCCGTGCGGAGATCTCTGCCCGTATGTGGCACTGTGGCCATGCCAAGCCCAAGATTCGGGGGTGAGGGGCTTCGCTGTAGCCACGCCCCATCTTGTCCTCTTGATGGGGGCACAAACTCTGAAGGAACTAGGTGGTCGCCTGCTCGACGCCGTATTCTCTAGAGGCTGACTGACTGGAGCCGGCTGCTCGTGGTGCTGTCTGTAGGTGGTTGGCCATCCTCTGGGGGCCGACCGTTGGGCTAGCCAGCCCCCGGAGGGCGGAGCTTTAGCTTGGGACATTGCGGGGCGAAGCCGGCCCAAAGTTTTGATATGTTCAGGGACTCGGGTGAGGCTACCCGTGGCCCATTACTCCGACACCCCTTTAAGCTAATCTCGTTGCGATGGCTCCACGACTAAGTCCTCTCACTAGGACATCTGACGTGTTAATTCCATGACACTTATGATAAGAGTAAATATAGATCTGATGTGTAGAAAATGAAGGGCAAAGGAAAATAAGCTGCAAAGTGAAGGTACATGAACAACTACCTATCAATATAAGTACACTGATAAAGGACAGCAAGTACATACAAGAACAATGCAGAGCTAAAAAAATTCATTGGCATTGGATATATTCTACACTAATGTAACCATTCATACAGATCAGATAATTTGGAGCAAATAATTGATAAGCAAGCTATCATGCATACTGCTGTCACATAATGAACCAGGTATGTATGCAAGTACAGTGATACAGGACAACAGGTACTAACAAGAGCAAAGCAGCGGGCAGCATATTTGCGGTATCCTGTCGTCCTTTTCAAACCTGAATTCTTCTTCGAGCAGATTTCCTGCAAAAAAGATCCGTAAGTCACATGCGGAAAAGTAGAAGTTCAAATTGTCATGTGATTTCATAGACAGTACCTCATACAGGGAACGAGACCAGTGCATAACAAGGTTTTTCCATTCAATGTCTTCTAAATTTAGCACAAGAGACTTCACCGGAAATTTGTTTATAGACTTGCCATCAAAGTGTGATTTCCTCAGGTAACACCGATACTGCTGCAATGCTTCCTTGAAAAGCACAAGCAAGCTTTGCTCGTCATGACTATCTAGATTGACCCTCGTCTACTTACAACAATGTAATTTAAATCATTGATGTGTTCAATCAGCAGAAAACAGGAAAATAATAACCATGAATAATAGCACTTACACGTAAGTTGGACAGGAAGATGTGAAAATGGTGTTTGTCTTCACTATAATCTTCCCATGATGGGAATATATGGACGTAGTCCCTAACAACATTGAAAGCATTGTCTTTTAAACTGGGAATAACTGAAATGGGGTTCCAATCTGCAGGAATTGGTCGTCTCTGCAGTTGGGATAGGTCTTCGGCCGGTGGACTTGCTGTACTTTTTGCTGGAGTGGGATTTTTCTATGGTACGGCTGGTGCTATGGCAACTGAAATCGGTATACTTTTTGCTGGAGTGCAGGTCCTGTGTGGTGGGGCTAGTGGTGTGGCCAGTGAAGTATGGGTACAGTCTGCTGGAGTCAGTCCTACGTTTTGTGTCACTGGTTGTACATCCAATATAAGTGGGGTGCTGTGTGTTTCTCCGGCAACACCACGTTTTTCAAGGACTTTGCTGGTGCTCCTTCAGGTTCGGCAATCACACTCTTCCTTTTTGATGTTTGATGCACAAGAACAACATTTGAGTGGAAAACATGGTATGATGACAGATGGAATATGTATTGATAATGGATGGGCATGGCATCTCGACATATATGATGAGTAAACTAAGCAGATGGCGGTGCAACAAAGTAGAAGAAATGCAAGACAACATATGCAAGATACATGCAATCAATAAAACCTTGCCAAATTAGAATAGGCACCTTGATGGGTGAACAGGACAGGCCATCTGCCTTTGACTCCTCGAGGTTAGAATAGTTATTAGGATCATATTCTGAACAAGAATCAATAGGTGGGGAACTTATGAGTTTCATTGCATCCAGAATGGCACTCAATGCCTTGGTGCCAATTTTGTAAGTCATTGCAGTGTTTAGCTTCAAGAGTGGACTGCTGCTAGTGCGACACAAAGCAGCTACACAGATCATAGTGTAGATATAACAGAAAAACCGTAAGCATCAGAGTAAAATCAGCAAAGTGGAACTTGTTGGAATATATGTGCTAGCATTGCCGATACGACTAGAAAGGCTTCGGATACCAGCTCTCTTCAACTGAAGGTGCAGTACTGTTAATATCAGTGTAACTCTCAAAGGCGACACAGGTCCCTGCATTTCCTTGCTATTCTTATAGGATTCAAGTGGGCAGGCCACTACAAATCCTATTCCTATGTTTACAAAATCCTACAAATCAAAGAGGCCCGAAGAGTTCAAAGTGTCCATCACAACCGACCGTATAGACCTCTACACTGCAAATGTCCTTGCTCATCTTCACTACAAGGAACATACTGTACTACTATCATACTCCCTCCGTTCCAAAATATAAGTCTTGGTAGAGATTTCCACTATGGATCACATACAGATGTATCCAGATACATTTTAGAGTGTAGATTCACTCATTTTGCTCCATATGTAGTCCATGGTGGAATCTATACAAAGACTTGTATTTAGGAACGGAGAGAGTACTTATTAAAGAAGAACGCAAGAGGAACATGGTAAAGAAGAGCAAGCATATTTTGGATAATAAAATGTTCATTGCGCAGTGCCCACACATGATGAACCAAAGCGCATTAAGAATGCAACTCCCTGCTATCTCTCGACCATTTCAGGCGGTTGGATGAAGATCCTACGTCTCCTAACCCTTCTTCTTCCTCGTCTCTGATTCTTCCAATACAGAACACCGCACGGGCCGCCGGCCGAACCACCGGCTCCCACCGCCCGTGTTCCTCCGCCACCCCCACCCCCACCCCTGCCCCCACTCGTGTTGAGTTTTCTTCGTTCGGCGAGGCCCCACCATCGCCCCCCAAAACCACCGTCCCCACTCGAGCCCCTTCGTCCGCACCGGCGAACTCCGGCGAGCTCTGAAAAATTGACTGACCCAATTTTGAAATTTAGTCTACTGTGATTTAACTAGTGTGGAATATAAAAGGGGAAAACCATAAGCATTGGGAGTATAGTGTTGAGCGTGCCATGGCGGATCTGAAGGTGCAAACTAGACAAAGGCAACTTCGCAACCAATGTTTGCTTTCAACTAGCAAGTAGACAAGAAATCAGAGTAAAGTAGTGGCGATCTATTTTCTTGCTGCGATAAATAAGTTGAGCAGATACGAAAGAATACCGCCTCTGGTGCGGAGCCGTGTATGCATCTGCTGAGAATTTGACGGTGCTGCGGTAGCGATAGCTGTCGGCAGCGTGGAAGCAGATCTAGGAGGGTAGACGATGGCGGCAGGGTGCGGTGGATGAGATGGTCGTAGGAGTGGCGCCGGCAAGGTGGACGACGGCGGGGATGAAGCGAGAGGACGGGATGCAAGGATCCCGGTCTGAAGAAGTGGACGAGAGAGGTCGATCTCTAGTAATGGACGGCGGCATCATGGTATCAGCTCCGGCATGGTGGAGGAGGACGGCGGTGGATGGGGTGGCGGACAGAGGAGGCTGGGGTGGAGAGGGTGTTTTGGCGCCCACGGAGTACCAATGGGGAAATGGAGGTAGAGAGGAAGGGGGGAACCATGTATTCAGGGCACGCTTGTCTCAAATGCGAGGAAATTTACAAACTTAGCCCCCGTTTCAAATTTCCTAGATCACAACAATATTAGTCGGTTGGGGATAGGACGGTAATCTCGCATACACCGAATATTTGCCGACGAGAGTTTTTTCTGGCGCCCACCGTGTATGAATCAGGGAGGGAGTCAATTTCGGCCGAGGACACACTGTGTTTTGGTGCCCACCGTGTATAAATCCGGGTGAGAGGCAGTTATGTCACGTTTGAATGAAATTACAAACCTACCCCTATCGAAACCTATAGAAATCAAGCAGATAGGCTTTGCGTGGCAAGGATAGGCAGTAGTAATTTCCATCTCGCAGATTTTGGTTTCGGGCGGTTACTGTGACTTTCCCCGCTTTGTTCAAATTTTGCAGAGTGCACGTTTACCGTGCCAACTCAATTCAAATCCCGTTTGTATTCTATTTTTTTCGGGTGGGATCCATTTTCGATTGGAATAAAATTCTATGTACATCATTTTTTATATATACTTTCAAAAGCACAACAAAGAATTCTGCTCCTTTATATGTATAATATGATTTACAAATACAATGATCTCAAAATCATAAGGTTGAATTCAAAAAATTTAAACCAAATTATGTTCTACTAAAATGTATGGATCAGTAATATATACATATTAAATAACATAGATGCACGTGAATTCATATGAGTATGCATGTTTGATAGATCAATTTTGGTTCGAGTATGGATTACATATATCATCATCTCGAATTCAAATATTTGAATCCCTTTTATGTTCACTCCTTTCACGCTCATCACTCTCACATGCATGCTCCTTCATGTAGCTACCCCTCTCTTTTCTCCATCTCACCCGCACTCTCACTTCATGTTTCTCCTATCCTCGTAAACATGGTCTCTCGACGTCTCCCTTGAGAAGTGTCACACTCTCCCTATCATTATACATTACACGATTTTCATTATCTCTCACGTCTCTACCGTTCTCTGGTATCACTAGGTACCTAAGCTTTCTTTTTCACCGCCACACACACAGTCTCCACTCGTCTTTCACTTTGTCTTTCTCTCTGGGATTCTCTCACACACCCTATATGTCTCTAGATATGACTCGTACCACTAAAATTACTCTCTCTCTCTCCTCTAGACACAACATTTGTTGCGGTCTCCTTTTCGTCTCCATCCCAGACTAACATTATTCATTTGTTTACCGATCAGAAAAACTCCCCCCTCCCTCTCTCTCTCTCACACACACACACACACACACACATAACTCCTGCTTCCACTCCCCTTCCCGACTACCGTCTCTCTCTCTCACACACAAAACTCTTGCTTCCGCACCCCGACTCGTATTTCTCTCACAAACATTTATCAACTAGCCTCTATATAGGTTTATACACCTGCACACTCATGCTTCCACTATCGCATACATGTATCTCTCCCGCTCCTTGTATCTATGTAGATTTTTATTCCCTTCTTGAGACACGCCCTCTCGATCGTGCACACACACACTATCGCCTCATTTAAAGCTGATACCTCTCGCACACACACTCTTTGTGTCTTTGTCACACATGCACTCCGTCCTCCTCCTCTCTCCCTCTCTCTCTCACACACATGGGCTTTTTGCAACAACTAGCAAGATGCCCATGCGTTGCACGGAACATAAAGATACATCAAAATGTGTGAGTAGTTTATCTTGTGGGAGAAAAGGATGAATGAGGGAAGGCCTTATTTGCAAATGTGGAGAGGGGTGTGGGTATCTTTTTGCAAAATTGCCATAGTTTCCTTCCTATCCGTCAGATATAGATCGGATGACCTATATTGCAGGATGGCAGGCACACGATCATCACTGACTATGCTTTTTATAAGAGTAGGGATAAAACACAGAGTTAGTGATGATGGTGGGCCTGCCATCTTGCAATATAGGCTGGCCGATTTATGTCTGGCAGATATGAAGGAAACTATGGCAATTTACCCGCACTCCTCTCCACATTTGCAGATAAGGCCTTCCCTCGTTCATCCTTTTCTCCAACAAGATCTTGATGTTCCGTGCAATGCACGGGCATCTTGCTAGTAAGAGTAGAAATAGACATATACCACTTCTCGAATCTTGAAACCAACAACATTCCTCCCTTATCTCATCAAAACCGCCAAAGGAATATATTTTGAGTGAAACATAACATACTTTTAGTGATATACGTATTTCAAAACTAGACTTTTTTCTATCAAATCAGTGAATATGTATTAATCTACTTTGATCGTGTGGCAACACATTGGCACATTGCTAGTAGTTATTATAATTTTTTGGACACCAGACAACCGGTGGAGTACATATACGAAGAGAAGAGGCGCACACACGTAGTCGGTCTCTCGCTGTCTCGCGCACATGAATGTTACGTAAAGGCAATGTTAACAAATAAATCCTAAAACCCTAGGTGCACGATTGCTGCATTCGCGGGTACCGGGTACGTGGTGGAGCGCACCTTTGTAGGAATAGTCAGCTCGCGTGATAATTTATCCATAGGAGTTGATGGTTCGAGACCACAGGTGAACGACTTGGAGGCGGTTGCTCGCCAATTGCCACAGATCGAGTAGCCATGTTTAAAATATCATTTTTTAGCGGGGTTAAGAGTTCCGATTTTCAATGGCATGTTATAAGTACTAAGTAGTTTTTAGAACGATTGGTATGGAGCGAAAATGGCATTCATACTACTACGTATCTCCTTAGCGTATGGTTGTTTGGGTTTATGTTGCGAGATGTTGAACCTGGTAGTTCTAGGGCAAATACTATGGTTTAGATTTAGATGTTGGTTTTCACTAATGAAAATCGGAAGGTGGAAACCCTTCTTTGATTAAAAAAAACTACTACCTCCGTTCTGGTTTACTAGTCTCCATCGTATTTTGGGTCAAAGTTTGTCCATGAATTTTACTTGTAAAATGTGAATGGAAAATGATATTTTGTTATACCCAAACAAAAGAGGACTAGAGGGAGTGATTGCTCTGACACGGACGCGACCTCTCATAGCACATGCATTGAACCGGCGCGCCGGCCAAGAGGGCCCCACTCGCTGCAGGCCCGGCTGAACACGCCTCCTCGCCGCATGCAACCGGCTTCAGACTGCCCCGTCCGCCTCATTGAATCCGTGTGTGTGCCGGCAACACGTCCTTCTGTGAGCCGGCCGACATTTTAGAACACAAAAAATGACCAAAATATAATTAATTACGCATGGTCTTGACTTGTTGTGCTCGCACTGGTAGTAGGAACTAGAGGTTTTTCTTTATTTATAACTCTCCTAACATTTTTTTGGCTTTAAAGTGAATCATGGTTGTGGACATTATGTATGAATGTGCAGATATCTGTGAACATGAGTTTGATGTGGAAGTTGAACTTGGAATGTCGGGCTTGCGCGTGAACTATACCATGTCCAATGCTTCGTCTGTTATTTTTGAAAAGTAATTGCTGTTATTACATGACCCAAAATATATATTTTGTGCCACATCAGTAGATGCATGGACATCACAACAGGCATGCTGACTGGATAAACATTTGAACCTAGCTATTGTGAAGGAAATTTTGTATTGACAACAGTTTTAGATAGCAGGAGACGCCTAGCCCGCTCTGCCTCTGCTAGCTTATTTCTGGCTTCTTCCATCTCTTCTTTGGCTTGGGTGAAGAGAGCATCTGATTGCTCTTTTCGCTTCTTCAGGAACTCAGCTACATTCTCAAGGGCTGCTGCACACTTTCTTTCAGCCTTTACTAGAGCCACAAGGACACGAACAACTCACGACTCCACCTGGCTTGTGTTAATCCAGCATCATCTGGGAATTTGCACCTTGTGTCTAATCCAGCATCATTAGGGAACTGGCACCTTGTGTGTAATCCAACCTCATTTTGGAAACATGATCTCGAGGTTGAACATACTTCCCTCCTCGCAGGAACTGTATCCTGACATGAAGTTACTTCTTTCTTAGATCAATACTCAGAGCAACCCAGTTCCATTTAGTAGAAGCCAGATAAACAGAACTCGGAGAAGTGAATTCAAAAGGAAAAAAAATATATAAAAACGGACTACAAGGTGAGAACACCCACTTCCTATATCAAGCTAAAAACGAAAGCATTAGGATGATTAAGACTCTTCTTATTACACATCGAAGAACATGAGGCTTAAGAGAAATAGAACATATACACATCGAAGAACACTAGGCTAAACGAAAGTAATTGAAAGGGTGTTACTTACCAAAGCTCATTTTACAGGTTCGGTGCAGCTCCTCTTTAACTTGCCACGTTCCTTGAAGATGTCCCCAATATCCCGTGTTTGGTCTTCATTGCTCCTATGCATGTTCACACTCGTGGTTTTAAAATCTCAACATGGCAAGAAAAATATACTACTAGTAATACTCTCGCATCTTGTGGGCCACATTAAAGCACTCATCTGCCATGTTAGAGCATCTCCAACAGAATCGCAACGCATGGCGCTTTAAAAAAGCATTTACAGTGCTGAGATCGAGAAGTAGAGATAGAGAGTAGAGACTAGAGAGTAGAGGATAGTTCTCAGCATAGATAGATAAAAAATAGATAATTAACCTATTCCTCGTCGTCCGACTCCTCCTCGGTGATGTCCTCCTCCGACGTCTGACTGTAGGCTTGAAGATATTGATCGTCGTAGGATTCCCAGGGCGATGCTGCTCCTAGCCTCATGTTGAATTGAGCGTCCGCTTTTTGCCTACGCTTGTCCTCGCGATAAGCGGCTCGCTCCACCCTCCTCTTATTCCTCTCCGCCCTCCTTTGCGTGTAGAACTCACGCTCGTTGATGATGTCCTGCGGGAAGTGTTGGCGCCACAGCGCCATGGCTTCCTCGTCCATCTCGGCGATGTCGAGACGGTGCTCCCGCCTCTGGTTGTTGTGACGATCCTCATCGGTGATAAGCCGCGACAGAGGTGCGAGCTCCTGCGCCCGCTCCCGCGTCGGCATGTTGGGGAAGTTCAATGTTCTATGAGGCCACCGGAGGTGCCACGTCGCCATGTCGTACGCGCGGGCGGCCTCGTTGGCGGTGTCGAAATTGCCAAGGCCGAGGCGCATCCCGCGGAACCGGATCTTGGTGGAGAAGCCGCCGGAGGGGCGCGCGCGGATGCCGCGATATTCCCAAGTTTCCCGGCGGCGTGGCGGCATGGTGGCGCGGCAGCGGCGAGGCGAGAAAGAGCAGGGAGAGAGAGCGGTGGCAAGGCACAGAGCGGTGGGAGGGTGTTGGATTTTATAAAGCGCGCCGAACGCTGCGCGCCAAAACTAGCGCACGCTCGACCGCTTTTTCCTGCGCGCGCACGATCCTTTCCCAACGTCTCTGCTATCTATACTCTCTTCTCTACTGTTATATTTATTTAATATTTAATATTTATCTCTACTTCTCTACTGTCTACTTTTTTTTCTCTATACTCTTATAAAAAAACAGAGTTGGTGATGATGGTGTGCTTGCCATCCTGCAATATAGGCCATCCGATTTATATCTAACAGATAGGAAGGAAACGATTGCAATTTTGAAAAAAGATACCCACACCCCTCTCCAGATTTGCAAATAAGGCCTTCTCTTGTTCATCCTCTTCTCCTACAAGATAAACTACTCATACAAATGCATCTTGATGCGTGCAACGCATGGGCATCTGGCTAGTTCTAAAAAACTTTCCATAATTTGCCACTCTACTGGTTGCAGATGAAAAACCTACCCAAGCACAACATGATACAGGAGCAACACACAGTTACAAGCTGATATTCTGTTGGACAATGGAGGCTATAACCAATTACTTTTACTGGAACAATAGCACCCAGGAAATTTGAAGGGTGGTATGAACAAAATTGGAACTACACATGTACTGCTAAGTGATTCAATACACACATTACCAATCGAGGAGGAGAACGTTGGTCGCGGCGGCCTCTGTGAGTCATGGTCGGCAATGGGAGTCAGTTCATTGTCCATGACGGTGGTGCTTCTGCACTTGGCGTCGGCTTCCGGGAAGCAGATCCGAGACCGTGGAAGATGTTGCCGCGGAAGAGGCTCCATGTACGGCGACGATGGTGGACCGACTCCAGTGCAGCATACGAGGTCGTCGATGAGGCAGATGCGCTGCGGTGGACGAGTGTGCCGATGTAGAAGGGGAGGAGCAAGAAGGCTACGGTGCCGTGGAGAAGTCTATTTTGCGGTGGGGATAGAAAATGGGGAGTATTCAGGTGTACTACTCTGGGTGCTGGGGTGGGGTTGGCTGGGTAGGGTGAACTTGAACTTACGAAAACAGCCCCCTACCAAGCGTCATCCGTAGGCCTGTTCCGAAGGCTATGATGGTAACTTCCCACTGCTTGAATTAGGGTCGCGGGGGATTTTCCCGCCGACCTCAAAATTTTGTTACACTGAACTCCCCGTGTGGCGTGTTGGGTGATTCCGCTAAGCAACTAGCGAGTAGTACCAGTAAACTCTGCATATTAGGTTTGACCGAAGTCAAGCTTCCTAAAGTTTGACCAAGTTTATAGAAAAATATAAACATTTACCATAACAAATATGTATGATGTGAAAGTACATTCAATAATGAATCTAATGGTATTTATTTGTTATTGTATATGTTAATATTTTTTGTTATAAACTTTCTGAGAGTTTATAAAACTTGACTTTGACCAATGCTAATACGTGGACTTAAATAAAAATGGAGGGAGTACACATTTGTTTTCTTACTTTGTAGTGAATTAATCATTTGTTGAAATTGTGAAATAAATATATTAGGCTATTGACTTCGAATGTAATGGTCTATACAATTCAATAGTTACAATCATTGTCAAATTCCAAGATGTATACGAGGTCTATAGTACTTCACAACATGCTCAAACTCACATAATCCTAGTCAAATGAGAATATAAATGCATTTCATAGTTATTACTTTGTAGGATGCAACAAAACCAACCATAACTCGACATCAGCCATTATAAAAGAAACATTTTGAACATATCCCAATGTGTGAATGAAACGTGTAGAGAGAGCTTGCGAAGATGGAGCAGATAGTGCGGGAAAGATTGTATGTATGTGGACGAGAGAGTAGGAGACAAACCTGATGAGACAGAGAGAGAGAGATAGAGAGAGAGAAAGAGAGAGGAAGAAGTTAGGTCTGTGAGAAAGATGGAGATATGTAATATACGTGAGATGCGTGTGCATTCGAATTTTGTACATATTGAAGGAGAAGAGACAACATGTTTGATGAGAGAGCTGGAAAAACATGGACAAGAGGGGAAGGATCTCGTGGGTTGAGGGATTGATAATTTTGTGTGGGGGAGAGTGGGATTGGTAATTTTGTGCGAGAGAGAGGGTGGGGGGAGGAGTCAGTAAGCCATCGTCACATCATCCTACTTCCAAATGGCCCCACATTCTCTAGCGCAGTGTGGTCGCCGTCTTCAATCTCCTCGATGCCCTCTTTGAAGATTGAGGTGTTGTGCATGCTGGGGTGCAGAGAAGCACAAGCGAGAGTGGTCGCCATATAACCTTGGATGGGGATGAATTGTGTGCCCGGGGGAGGGTGTGTGTGTGTGTGTGTGTGTGTGTGTGTCAGATATCGAGAGAAAACAAACGTAAGGAGAGAAATGTGTGTGTATGTGATAGAAAGCTACATGCTAAACAAGGTATTCACGAAGAGATTGCGCGTGCGAGATAGAGAGCGGTGTGCGGGCCTTGAGGTGGGAAGGGGCCGGGTGAGGGTGTCAAAATGTGCGCGTTGATGCATGTGTTACATGCGATTGTGCGAGGGACGGATGAATCAAGACAGATGGTTGTCATGTTACGGATGCTCCTCTCTCTCTCTCTCACACACACACACACACAAGTAAAATAGAAGACCGTTCTCTCATGTATACACAACGTATCGACATCTGTCTATGTCTCACTCATGCATGAACATTTGCACATTCACACCTCTCTATGTCTGTATCACACGCACACCGTCTCCACATTGCCCTTCCGCCACAACACACATATGGACACATACACACGTTCCCTCTTAGTCACACACACAAAATCAGTATTAAAAAAAATAGGGCGCACCTAAAACATCCAAATCCAAATAAACACGAACTGGAGCTAAATTCAAATATATGGAAATATTGTAGCGTCAAGAACTTTTCCAGGAAAAAAAAGTTGGTAATATTCGGGGATTGTTTTCACACACACAAAAAGGTTCGGTGGATGTCCTTCGAGCGCGACACGGTGACGCACCATTCGATCGACCGCGCGGCTGCGGTTCACACGCTTGCACAAGATTCCGTATCGTGGCTATGGTAACTAATAAAAGCACTGCCTAAGTCTAATGTTAATGTGTACTAGTACGGTTTTCTTTTAAGTTTGACCAACCCTATATAAAACTAAACTAAGCTCCCATACGCGCACTCATCAATATACCGTCGCCGCCGTTGCACATGCCGGCGCCCGCCTGCTCCGGCCAACAATTTCTCGCCCATCACTGCCATGTCGCCGCCATCCCTGTGCCATGAAGCTGAAGGCTCGCCCGCTCATGTCATCTGCAGTCCCTCCTCGTGATGCTGCCGCGCTGCCATGCACGCGAGCAGCTGTTGGAGCCATGTCTATGCATGCAGCGTACAAAAAGGAGGACGAGCGCGTGCTCCAGCACGCCGGCGAGGAGGAACTAGCGTGTCATTGTCGTCTCCGGCCGCGCGGAGGAGGCGCGCATGGTGGCCATCACGGCGGAAGACGATCGCGCGTGCGTCGAGCCCGCTGAAAGGATCGAGAAGAGGTGTCTAGAGGGGGGTGATTAGACACTAAGTGAGAAAAGGTGCAGTTTTTAATTTCTTTAAGTTGGAGTGGAGTTTTGGCACAAGTTTAACAATCACAATACATATCAAGCAAGCATGCAAAGAGTATATGAGCAGCGAAAAGTAAAGCATGCAACTTGCAAGAATGTAAAGGGATGGGATTGGAGTGTGCAAACGCAATTGGAGACACAGATGTTTTTGTCGTGGTTCTGATAGGTGGTGCTATCGTACATCCACGTTGATGGAGACTTCAACCCACGAAGGGTAACGGTTGCGCGAGTCCACGGAGGGCTCCACCCACAAAGGGTCCACGAAGAAGCAACCTTGTCTATCCCACCATGGCCGTCCCCCACGAAGGACTTGCCTCACTAGGGGTAGATCTTCATGAAGTAGGCGATCTCCTTTCCCTTACAAACTCCTTGGTTCAACTCCACAATCTTGTTGGAGGCTCCCAAGTGACACCTAGCCAATCTAGGAGACACCACTCTCCAAGAAGTAACAAATGGTGTGTTGATGATGAACTCCTTGCTCTTGTGCTTCAAATGATAGTCTCCCCAACACTCAACTCTCTCTCATAGGATTTGGATTTGGTGGAAAGAAGATTTGAGTGGAAAGCAACTTGGGGAAGGCTAGAGATCAAGATTCATATGGTAGGAATGGAATATCTTGGTCTCAACACAAGTGTAGGTGGTTCTCTCTCAGAAAATGTAAGTTGGAAGTGTAGCTTCGTTCTGATGGCTCTCTCCAAGAATGAAGAGTGAGTGGAGGGGTATATATAGCCTCCACACAAAATCTAACCGTTACACACAACTTGCCAATCTCGGTGGGACGGAATTGATAAACTCGGTCGGACCGATTCAACAAATCTAGTGACCATTAGGATTTTTGGTGGGACCAACATGCAACTCGGTAGGACCGATATGGTTAGGGTTAGGGCATAACGTAATCTTAGTGAGACCGATTACACAAACTCGATGAGACCGATTTTGGTAATAAGCTAACCAGAGAGTTGGTCAGGTAAACTCGGTGGGACCGATTCGCTCATTTAGGTGAGACTGAAATGTTACAAAAAGGAGACAGAGAGTTTACATTGTAATCTCGGTAGGACCGATTACGCAAACTCGGTGAGACCAATTTTTGTAATAGATACATACAGAGAGATTACAATCCCATCTCGGTGAGACCGAGATCCCCATCGGTGAAACTGATTTGCCTAGGGTTTGTGGCAGTGGCTATGACTGGAGTCGGTGGCGCCGGATAGAAAGAGTCGGTGGGGCCGAGTTTGACTTTTGGTTTAAGTCATATGTGGATGTGAGAAAGTGGTTGAGGGCTTTGGAGCATATCACTAAGCACTTTGAGCAAGCAAGCCATTAAGCAACACCTCATCCCCTCTTGATAGTATTGGTTTTTCCTATAGACTCAATGTGATCTTTGATCACTAAAATAGAAAATGTAGAGTCTTGTTCTTGGATCTTGATCCAATCCTTTGTCCTTAGCATCTTGAAGGGGTTCCACATCCTCTAGTCCATGCCACTTCATTGTTGAACTCATCTAAAACATACTAGGTAAAAGTGTTAGTCCAACAAGAGATATGTTGAAATTAATTACCAAAATCACCCAGGGAGCACTTGTGCTTTCAATCTCCCCCTTTTTGGTAATTGATGACAACATACATCAAAGCTTTAGATAAAGAAATAGAGAATAGCAAGTAAAGCTTTGGTAAGACATGTAACATGCATAGGCTCCCCCTACATGTATGTAATCATGTGAATATGGAATATAGGAGCGAGTGAATGCATAAACATGACAGAGTAAGCAATGTGTTACATGTATCTTGGCTATATGCATGAGAGAAAAAGATGTGAATATGGGAAATATACCTTCATGCTCACGAGTCCTTCTTGCAAACAATATGTACATCAACAAGAATTTCTCATACACAGGACTGTGATGCATATACTTACCTTGTGGTCTTGAGTTGGCTTAGGATGGAATGAACCTGCGTAAACAAGGTTAGATAACATAGATACACCTACTGGCCAGAGCAAACAAAAGAAACCACAAGAGTACCAAGACTGGGATGACATGTAGAGTGAGTACTAAGTACCACATTGGATATAGACATGTCCCCAAAGGTAAAGATGTGCAATGAATTCAAGGACTTCCTTCCCTTAGATGTCTTGCTCCCCCTGAATCTAGCATGGGATACTGGGGAAGATAGGGAATAGAAAATCAGAGAAAAAAAATCAGAGCTCAAAGAAAATAAACAGAGCTAGTGCAAACACGCACATATGAACATGTCTTTCCCCTCTTGAAGACATGTGACTTCTCTCTCCTCTTGAACACCAAGCATCTGGGGTCCTTGATGATTACTCTTTCTCCCCTTGAGTATTCTCCCCCCTATAGATATGATTAAGCTTTGATGTGATCTCTCTCTCCCCCTTTGACATCAATTTCCAAGAAGGGAACTTCTGGATTTTTGTCATGATGGGTTTGGTTCTTGAGTCACAGAACAAAGCAGGAAGTTGAATGTGATGCTGGTTGAGGACAAGATTCATTGAGTGGAGTTGGATCAAAAAGAATGCAGAAACAAGTGCCAAGCTGTCTTTCCTGTAGTGAAATCGGTGGCACCGAGTTGTTTGTTTTGGTTGTACTGAAATGATTCAGTTGGACCAAAGGCATCAGACCGGTGAGATCGAGTTCATCGCAGAGAAAACACTTGTCACCTCAGCTCACTAGACAAGTAAGATCTCACAAGGATTTGCAAGGAATTAACTGAAAGATTTGCAAGGAATTTGATGCAGGGAATGCAGAACAAACAGAAACAGAAAAGAAATCTAGATGAAGTTTTTTTTGAGAAAATGGGAAACAAGTATGCATGAGACAGATGCAAGAGCACAGAAAAGAACACACGAAAAATTATGTTAGAGTACATTGACTTAGGAGTCAAGTGAGATCACTTGATCACAGGCCATACTCATAGTTTAAGCTCAAAATGGGGTTATCATTTTTCATTTAAGTATCTTGATGTATTCACATCTTGTCGAGTTGCTTTGACTCATGTCTTGGAGTAAAGCTTCCCTAAGATGGAATAACATACCTTGGGTGGTGGTGTTGATCGTGATCATGTAGTTGAACTTATGTGGGTTGCTCAAGGTTGATGTAGCTCATCAAGAGTTGGGAGCACCACTTGGAACTTGAGTTCATCTACCTACATGGGTTAGTTTTTGCAAGGAAGAGCACTTGTGTATCCAAAATGACAATCATGAAGCTCAACATAGAATTTGTCAAAGGATATGTTTGAATGGTTCTGTGCTTCCTTGTCTTCAACCACCGTTGTGTAGAGACTTGGTGATGTAGAGATTGCTCAAGATATGAATGAGTTGCAATCTCATAGATTTAGATTCATCCAAGTACCTACAAGGGTTAGATAACATGCAAGGTGTAAATGTACCCAAGACATAAGATAGTCTTCATAAGAGAAATATCAAGGGTTAGTCATAGGCTCATGCCTTGCATGTATCAAATGGAGTTCCTACTCCAAGTTTGAGGCATCAATGATGTTCAATTCACCTCTTAACCTGCAAAACACTTTCTCATCAAGTGGTTTAGTGAATATATCCACTAATTACTTTTCGGTGCGAACATGCTTAAGATTAATGTCCCCTTTGGCAACATGATCTCGAATGAAATGATGACGAACTTCAATATGCTTAGTTCGAGAATGTTGCACGGGATTGTGAGCAATCTTGATAGCACTTTCATTGTCACAAAGTAATGTAACATGTTTCACATATATCCCGTAATCCTTAAGAGTTTGGGTCATCCAAAGTAATTGAGCACAACATGAACCAGCGGCAACGTATTCCGCTTCGGCGGTGGATAAGGATACCGAGTTTTGTTTCTTGGAAGACCAAGACACAAGAGATCTACCAAGAAATTGACAAGTACCCGAAGTGGACTTTCTATCAACCTTGTCACCGGCATAGTCCGAGTCGGAGTAGCCAACAAGATCGAAAGAGGCCCTCTTTGGATACCAAATGCCAAAGTTTGGTGTATGGATTAAGTATCTCACTATCCTTTTCACAGCCTTAAGATGACATTCTTTAGGAGCAGCTTGATATCGTGCACACATGCACACACTTAGCATAATATCGGGACGTGAAGCACACAGATATAACAATGAACCAATCATAGAGCGATAAACCTTTTGATCGACTGGTTCACCATCTTTGGTCAAATCAAGATGTCCACTAGTAGGCATGGGTGTAGTCATACCTTTGCATTCTTGCATATTGAACTTCTTGAATAAGTCCTTGGTGTACTTCATTTGAGAGACAAAGGTACCTTCCTTAGTTTGCTTGATTTGCAAACCAAGAAAGAATTTGAGTTCACTCATCATAGACATCTCAAACTTCTCCGACATTAGCTTCCCAAACTTTTCACTAAAATGAGGGTTAGTTGATCCAAATATAATATCATCGACATAATTTTGGCACACAAATAGTTCTCCATTAACCCTTTTAGTACAAAGAGTAGAATCTATTTTTCCAATTTCAAAGCCTTTTTCAATAAGGAACTTGGTCAAGCATTTATACCACGCTCTAGGAGCTTGTTTAAGACCATAAAGAGCTTTGTGAAGTTTGTAAACATGATCAGGTTTCTTAGGATTAACAAAGCCGGGAGGTTGCTTAACATAGACTTCCTCCTCTATTTCACCATTTAGAAAAGCACTTTTAATGTCCATTTGGTACAAGGTGATATCATGGTGATTAGCATAGACAAGTAAGATGCGAATGGACTCAAGTCTAGCAACGGGAGCATAAGTCTCACCATAGTCCATACCTTTGACTTGTGTGTAGCCTTGGGCGACGAGACATGCTTTGTTGCGGACTAAATGTCCATCTTCATCTTGCTTGTTGCGAAACACCCATTTGGTACCGATGATGCTGTGGATGTTGTCGGGCTTCTCAACCAATGTCCAAACTTGATTCCTCTCAAAGTTGTGTAGCTCTTCATGCATGGCATTTATCCAATCCGGATCTTCCAAAGCTTTTTCAACCTTCATAGGTTCAATGCTAGAGATGAATGAATAGTGTTCACAAAAGTTAGCTAAACGAGTTTTAGAACGAGTGATTCTCCCAGTTTGGATATCATTGTAGATTTGTTTGACGGGATGGTCTTTAGCAATTCTTGCTCGAACTCGTGAAAGCTTTTGCTTGGGTCTTGGTTGAACATCTTCTTCATCTTGTTCTTCTTCTTGGCCTTCTTCATTGTTGGCGTTGTTGTTCTCTTGTCGTGGTGGAGAAGGAGGTTGTTGGCGTTCATCTTGGTGCACTTCCTCGTTTTCTTCATCTTGGTGTGTCCCAGTTGTGGATGCTTCCGTATCAACTCTTGGTTCACCTAGTCGTGAGGTAGAAGCTTCCACTTGGACGGACGAGGTACTCTCCTTCACCTCCGTTGGAAAAATCTTGCCAATAGACAAGTCTTGGATTGCTTCCGATGGGTCTTTGTCTCCTACATCAATTGGCAATTGCTCTACTTGCGAGCCGTTAGATTCATCAAACTTCACATCTACCGTTTTTTAACCTTTCGGGTGAAATTGTTGTAGACATGGTATGTGTGAGATTTTGGGCCATAACCAAGTAGGAAACCTTCATGAGACTTAGGAGCAAATTTAGAATGATGATGCTTATCAAGAATGTAGCACTTTGAGCCGAATACTCGAAAGTATCCAACTTGGGGTTTGTTACCGGTGAGGAGCTTGTATCTCGTCTTGCCGAGTAGCTTGTGAAGATACAAGCGATTTGTTGCGTTACAAGCTGTCTCAACCGTTTCCGCCCAAAAGTGCTTCGGCGTCTTGAACTCATCAAACATCATTCTCGCCATTTCGATGAGCGTCCGGTTCTTCCTCTCAACAACTCCATTTTGTTGAGGTATGTACGTAGCCGAGAACTCATGTGAAATCCCTTCTTCATCAAGAAAGGTGTCCACATTTGCGTTCTTGAACTCCGTTCCGTTGTTTTTGCGAACCTTCTTAATCTTCACTTCAAATTGATTTTGGGCCTTCCTAGCAAAGTTTTTGAAGATCTTTTGGACCTGCGATTTATCATCTAGAAAGAACACCCACGTAAATCTTGAAAAAACATCAACTATAACAAGACCAAAAGAATTTCCACCGAGACTTTTATAGGCGTTGGGACCAAAAAGATCCATATGAAGTAGCTCGAGTGGCCTCCTTGTGGTCAGTATGTTCTTCACGGGATGCCTTCCTCCAACCTGTTTACCTGCTTGACAAGCGCTGCAAAGTCTATCCTTATCAAATATGACATTGTTAACGCCAAGGATATGATTTCCTTTAATAAGCTTGTCAATGTTTCGCATGCCCACATGACCTAGTCGTCTATGCCACAACCAGCCTTTAGAGGATTTAGCAATAAAGCAAGTTCTAGGTTGAGCCTTTTTAGTGAAATCAACCATGTAAAGATCACCTCTACGTACACCGGTGAAGACCATTTTATGATTATCTCTACAAAACACTTGGCAATCTACTTCAGTAAATAGGACATTAAAACCGAAATCAACAAGTCTAGATATTGAAAGTAAGTTGTAGCCAAGAGATTCAACGAGCATGACATTTTGTATGGAGCTATCATGTGATATGGACACCTTACCGAGGCCAACCACCTTACCCTTTGAGTTGTCACCGAAAGTGACATACTTTCGAGGACCATCATTTTCAGCAAGCTGAAACATATCTTTATCTCTGGTCATGTGATCGGTACATCCACTATCAAGAACCCATTCCTTTCGTCCTGCCATATACCCCTGAAGATTTGCCATAAGACCAAAGTGTCTCATTGCATCATCAAGATCAAAGTCACTATCATCATCCTCATCATAGTATCCATGTTCAACATCGTCAAGTGGTGGATCAAATACTAGAGAGGGTGATCCGTTAGAGTGAGTTTGACAATGATCTTCTTTATGAATTTTAATAGCTTTGGAAATAATATCACTAATAATTCCAACATCTCCTTTGGCATGCATAAGGTTTGTAAGCTCAAATAGACAATCACCAAACATAGGATCACTGGAATTCATCTTACTCAAGGCAATAGACTTATGAAGACTTTCATCTAGATTTTTCAAGGAATAATTTGGAAAATGTTCCTCAAGAAATTTCCATATGGTGTAGGAACACTTAAGAGTAGGAAAACATCCAATCAAGTTTCTAGGAAAGCCTCTAGTGATAAGTTTAACAGTTCTAAGATTGTGAATCATGTCAATTGACTCATCAAGGGTAGGATGCATAGGATCAACATGAGGTGCACAATGGCTAGCAATGTACTTGTTCAAATGATATTCATTGAAAATCACAAGCATCTCATTTTTCCACTCATGAAAGTACTCTCCATCAAGTATAGGCACTCTATGTCTAAGACTCCCAATAGTAGACTCACCCATCATCCTCCAATGGTGTTTAAACCAAAGCAATGGCGACCAAAGCTCTGATACCAATTGAAAGGATCGAGAAGAGGTGTCTAGAGGAGGGTTAGACACTAAGTGAGAAAAGGTGCAGTTTTTAATTTCTTTAAGTTGGAGTGGAGTTTTGGCACAGGTTTAACAATCACAATACATATCAAGCAAGCATGCAAAGAGTATATGAGCAGCGGAAAGTAAAGCATGCAACTTGCAAGAATGTAAAGGGATGGGATTGGAGTGTGCAAACGCAATTGGAGACACGAATGTTTTTGTCGTGGTTCCGATAGGTGGTGCTATCATACATCCACGTTGATGGAGACTTCAACCCACGAAGGGTAACGGTTGCGCGAGTCCACGGAGGGCTCCACCCACGAAGGGTCCACGAAGAAGCAACCTTGTCTATCCCACCATGGCCGTCACCCATGAAGGACTTGCCTCACTAGGGGTAGATCTTCACGAAGTAGGCGATCTCCTTGCCCTTACAAACTCCTTGGTTCAACTCCACAATCTTATTGGAGGCTCCCAAGTGACACCTAGCCAATCTAGGAGACACCACTCTCCAAGAAGTAACAAATGGTGTGTTGATGATGAACTCCTTGCTCTTGTACTTCAAATGATAGTCTCCCCAACACTCAACTCTCTCTCACAGGATTTGGATTTGATGGAAAGAAGATTTGAGTGGAAAGCAACTTGGGGAAGGCTAGAGATCAAGATTCATATGGTAGGAATGGAATATCTTGGTCTCAACACAAGTGTAGGTGGTTCTCTCTCAGAAAATGTAAGTTGGAAGTGTAGGTTCGTTCTGATGGCTCTCTCCATGAATGAAGAGTGGGTGGAGGGGTATATATAGCCTCCACACAAAATCTAACCATTACACACAACTTACCAATCTCGGTGGGACCGAATTGATAAACTCGGTCGGACCAATTCAACAAATCTAGTGACCATTAGGATTTTTGGTGGGACCGACATGCAACTCAGTAGGACTGATATGGTTAAGGTTAGGGCATAACGTAATCTCGGTGAGACCGATTACACAAACTCGGTGATACCGGTTTTGGTAATAAGCTAACCAGAGAGTTGGTCAGGTAAACTCGGTGGGACCGATTCGCTCATTTCGGTGAGACCGAAATGTTACAAAAAGGAGACAGAGAGTTTACATTGTAATCTCGGTAGGACCGATTATGCAAACTCGGTGAGACCGATTTTGGTAATAGATACATACAGAGAGATTACAATGCCATCTCGGTGAGACCGAGATCCCTATCGGTGAAACTGATTTGCCTAGGGTTTGTGGCAGTGGCTATGACTGAACTCGGTGGCGCCGGAGAGAAAGAATCGGTGGGGCCGAGTTTGACTTTTGGTTTAGGTCATATGTGGATGTGGGAAAGTGGTTGAGGGCTTTGGAGCATATCACTAAGCACTTTGAGCAAGCAAGCCATTAAGAAACACCTCATCCCCTCTTGATAGTATTAGCTTTTCCTATAGACTGAATGTGATCTTTGATCACTAAAATAGAAAATGTAGAGTCTTGTTCTTGGAGCTTGAGCCAATCCTTTGTCCTTAGCATCTTGAAGGGGTTCCACATCCTCTAGTCCATGCCACTTCATTGTTGAACTCATCTGGAACATACTAGGTAAAAGTGTTAGTCCAACAAGAGACATGTTGACATCAATTACCAAAATCACCTAGGGAGCACTTGTGCTTTCACCCGCAAACCGGGTGCGGACACGGAATCTACCTTCGAGACCTTGAATGCCACATGGATCCTGCAATCTGAAGGAGCAATTTGGGTCAGTTGACTCTTGTGAGCCGTTTGATGCAACAAGGATTGCTAGAAGGGCTTCTTCAACCTCGGAAATTGATGCATGGTTCAACTTCTCAGCCCGCCACACGCCTAACAGCGTGCGGCCCCCGCCCCGCCCTCCCCTGAACCGTCTGCCACCGCCATGCTCCCCCACCCCCGCCATCCGTTTAACCCCGGGCACAATCCATTTTTTCCGGCAAACTGCATTCCACACCCAACACTCACAAGATAGATCATGGGCACCCTGCCACCCTAATATAGATACCGAGGTAGCTTCTCTGCCTTCTTCTTCCTTTGCTCCATCAAACTTCTTTCACATATCGACTGACCCAAATTATACTACTAGCACGAACATACTAAGTACAGTAGGAACACGAAGATAGGAGCAGTAGTACCAACTGCAAGAAGAACAGTAGTAAGACATAGTACTAGTACTATTGTACGTACTAAAGAGTTCAAATAACGAGAAAGAACATAAACATAGTTCTGTTGGGGCCTCAGCACAACACACCCTTTAAAATAAACTAAGCAACTATTCCGCTTGACACTGCAGTAGAACCAGCATGAGCGACAACACTGCCACCTACACGGAGTCCGAGTCCACGTCCTCGACTTCGTCCTCATCCCTCTTCCTCTTCCTCTTCGCTGATGCTTCTTTGCTTGAACCGGACACTGGGCTCTGCTTCTTTATCCAACCCTTGTAGATATTTAAACAGAGGTAGGCATCCATTGCTGCGTATAGGATGTGATCTTCATCTAATGTCTTCGACTCCCATGCATGATGAAACTCGTGGTGAGGTTTCTTCATTTTAGCGTACGAAGGATCAATCATGCTTACTGCCAGGGTCAGCATTGAAGGCTGAGAGGAGGACACCAGGCTTGCCTTCTGGAGATCGAAGGGATGGCCTACAACGAGGCCTATCTGACCCAGGACATCCCTGTCATTCCTAAAGTCTACAATAACGAATTTCACTCTTTCGTCCTTGAGGAAGTTCTTAAAATCCTGGCACTCAACATCGGCATGGCATATGTGGTAGACAAGGCACACGTTATGTACGCAAACCTGGATCACGGCGGGCTTCTTCTTCTCTGCCTCCTTTAGAATCTGTCGGATGTTGGGTTCCGACAGACCCTTAAGGTTCAAACTCTGGGGTGCACGCAAAGATCTTCCCCCTACCACTCCATGTCTGATCGCCTCGCGAGAATCTAAACTAAACGATGAATAACATGAGGGACACAAGATTTATACTGGTTTGGGCCACCGTTGTGGTGTAATACCCTACTCCAGTGTGTGGTGTGGTGGATTGCCTCAGGGGCAGATGATGAACAGTACAGGGAAGAACTGCCTCACGAGAGGTGTTCTTGAGCTGGTGCGATGAACTATTTGGATGAGTTCGATCGCCTCTCGATCTAATGAGAACTCTCCCCCCTCTACTGTGGTGGCTAGCCCTATATATAGAGGCCATGGTCCTCTTCCCAAATATTGAGCGGGAAGGGCGCCAACAACGGCCATTTTGAAGGGGAACATCTAGTACAAGTTATCCTAACTAAAGTTGGTCTTCGGCTGCCAAAGGCACTGGCGATGATGCCGTCTTGGGCTCCACGGTGACCTCCATCCTGCCACTCTGCTGGTCTTGGTCTCGTTGCACCGAAATGGTAACCTTTGCCTGATGCCTTGGTACTCCACGCCTGTGCTTGCCCTCTTTGCACCAAAGGGGAAACAAGGACACTGCGCGGGCCGGCGCCTGCCTGGCGCCGGCCTGGTCTCGATCATCATGGCTTGCATCACGAGAACCTTGCGAGGTACCCTGCCTTGATCTCTACGCCTCCTCACGAGCCTACCTGGCGAGGCCGTTCCTAAGGAAGTCTTGTGTCGTCTGCCCCACGAGGCTTGGCCCCCCACGAGGGTCTTGAGTCTTGCACTGATGAAGATGGGCCATATTGGGCCACCACTCGAGCCACGCCACAGGCCGCAGGCAGGCAAGTCTGGGGACCCCCGTTCCCAGAACGCCGACAGTAGCCCCCGGGCCCAAGGCGTGCTCGGACTTGGCTTAGCGGAGAAGCGAAGGGGTAAGTGCAGAGCGCCACGGGCCCCATCATCTTGCGGCCTTGGGCACCACATGGCGGTTGATTGGATGTGGGCGCCTCCGCTTCCCCATGCTGCCTCGGCAACTGCCCGACTTGACAAGTCCCTGCAAGCAGAAATGGGTCATGATTACATGTGATCGTGGAGGCCGACGGTTGGCCTCCTCCGGACTATAAGTACGGACGGGGGAGAGCCCCTGTAGTCCATCTCTTTCTGCTTCACTCCTTCTTCCTCGCCCTTGCTCGACTTTACGCCTATGGCACCGATCCGCCAGTTTTCAGCGGAAGAGAAGGGGAAGGCCCCCCGAGAGGGTCCCGACCCGCTTCCGCCAAAGAAGCGGCCAGTCCCCGGCCGCCGCGATGTGGTCATGTGGCAGGAGACGTCGAGGCCCTGGTACGAGCAGCCGCCGCCTGGCTTTCCGCTGCTTTTGTACGCCCGGGCCGAGGGTCCTGGAGAAGAAGACACCGAGCGGCACCACCAGCGCCGCTAGTGACGCCGACGAGTCACGGCGGTGTGCGCCGTCACCCCTGGGGTCCATGCCGAGGGCTCTTCTCGCGAGCTTGTGCTTCACGCCTCTATGCCTCCACGCTCTTGGATTCGCCTTCCTCCCTCCTTCGCCTTTGAGATGCCGCCGAGGGGGCCTCTAGAGCTCTGGCTGCAGCATGCTGACGCAGCACCCTTGCAACCGGAGCAGAGGTCGAGGTTGTCGCTCCGGGCAAGGTCTACATGACCCGGGGTTGGGGCGAGATTGCCCGGGTCTGCCGGACAGGGGCGCCCTCGTAATTCATCTTGAATATGATGGCGCCTCCTTGATGTTCTTCAAGGTCTTTGACATGGAAGGACGTCGACTAGAGTGCTGCCCCAAGGAAGGTGGCCAGGGCATCGAAGTAGCGAGGGCCAGGCCTACCAATCGCTTCCCCAGCAGCTCCTATGGTAGCAGCGGAGAAGCCAGAGGGTCCAGCGAATCTCCTGAGCTTCTCGTGACTCCGGAGACGAGCGACGACAGCTACGAGCCTCCTAGCTCGCATCGCGCTCGGAGCAGGGCAGCTGCATCCGGCCACCGACGCCGCTGATCTGGATGGGGTTCGCGCCGGTGCTCGGTGGCCCACTGTTGATGATGGCATCTCCTGTGGAGGCGCACGTAGTTAGCATTCCTTAGGATTAGCACCTTTTGTTCCCTGCGAGGAATCGAAGAAACACCTCGTGGGGGTATGTAAGGTGCCTACCATGTCTTTTGTGAATATTATCCTTATTATGAATCGATGCGAGATGCTTGTCCTGTCTCGGCTCAGCTCCCCCTTTCTATCCTCACGAGGGCTTGGTGCTCTACGCTGATAGGTCCCGGTCCCCAGGCAGGCTTCAGCCGTCGCTGGTATGCCAGGTCGCGATGCCGTGGTCAAGGCCAGGAGGTGAGCGGCCCAAGGTCTGGTAAGATCCCCTGAGGCGCAATGCTCAGGAGGTCCCCTTTAGCGCTCAAGCAGCCTCCGTTGGGCAAGAAAGGAAGGCAACGTCGCCGTGACAGAGCCGCACTAGGTGAGGGTTTAGCATCGCGTTGATTTAGCTTCTGTAGGGGCGTGACTTATCTTGTGAGCTTGGAGTCGTTATTCGGCGAGGTGCCTGGCCCGCGCGCCGGCAGCTGGGGTGTCGCTGGGTCGGGTCCTCGTGAGCTTCTCCCCTCTTCACTGCACTTTCCTTCATGCTCTACATCCTCAGGTCCCGGCCCTCGAGCGAGCTCAGCCACTGCTGGTATGACAAGTCGCGATGTTGTGGGTCAAGGCCAGGGGGTGAGGGCTGGAGAGCCAGTAAGAGCCCCTGAGTCACGATGCTCAGGCGCCCCCCTTTTAACGCGTGAGCGGATCGCGCAGGAGATAGAGGGAGCTCATGATGCCCCCCACGCTACTCCGTAGGTGGATCCTGTACACCAGCACGAGGAAAACAAGGACTGCCATTATGGTTGCTAGCCAGCCATTGGTTGCTCCGAGGAAGTGATTGAGGGACTGAGGGCCTTGTGAGGTAGCTCTTTGCGGGACTGCCGCGGCCAGAGCTTGACCACTCAGATTTGTCGATGTTGCAGGGACGAACCCATGCGCAAGCGTCGTGCCAGAGCGAGCGGCTCCAAAGGTAGGTGTCAATCAAGCCGGCGATTATCTCAAGCAGGTTAAGCATGAAGAAGCAAATCAACTTAGATAGATGCAGAGAAAGGCACACGCCGCTGGGTCAGGCCCGAACGGCTTGGGGATGATGCAGCCCGAGGGGCGCCCCCAACAAGGTAAGCTGAAGACATAAGCAAAACGGATACATGCCGCGAGGACAGACCCACGCGACCTGGGAATGATGCTGCCCTGAGGGTGCTCCCAGCTGAAACGAAACTTGAGAGAAGTCACCTGATACCATTGCAGAGCGAGTGTCAGAGTAGCTGATGGTGCGTGGTGAAGAAGCCAATCCTCATGAGCCCTAGGAGCTCCGAGCCTTGGGGGGCTCGGGAGGTCTGGGCGGCTCGGCGAGGTCCATCTCCATTTCATCCAGGAGCGTGCGGTGCTTGGCCACCTGAGCTTCCAAAATGCTCCTCATCAGGTGCTGGTGGGCAGCAACCGCGTTCGGCCGGCCGAAGGGCATGCGAATGTATCTGTGCAGTGGACCCTTGCAATGTCCCACACGCGAAAGCCAGAAGCGCTCTTGCGATGCTATTCGATTGAGCCCTGGGTAGTCAATGCAGACGCACAACCCACCATCCTCGCCTGGATGGGGAGCTACACTGGGCAGGCGGAAGTTGCCGCGGATGACTCTCGATTCGTGCAACTCCTGAGTGACCTTCGTGATGAACTCCTGAGGGTTGGGCCCTCCTTGCCTTACGCCTTCCTGGGGGAAACATGCCACAAAGCACGCCTCCAAGTGGTGCTCGAGCGCCTCCCTCGTGATCTTGGCAAAGTCAGTGGCAACCCAAGAGAGAGCCTCTGAGCCTTGCCTGAGGAGGGCGCCGGGCACGCCTCCCTATGCGACGGAGGGTGGCGCCCCTTGGACGGGTGCATGCCCGGATGTGGCGCCTCCGTAGGTGCCTGCCTCCTGAGGCCTTGAGTCAGGTGACGTCTTCTTCTTCTTGGGAGCTGCTTCAGGAAGGTTTCCACTCTTGCTGCCTGGGTCCTCGATTGACGCGGCTTGGAAGGCGCGCTCGAGAGAGCACACCGCATCCTTCTCTTAACAGGGGACCATGATGACCCTGCCACTTCCTGGCATTTTGAGGACATTGTAGCCATGGTGAGTCACTGCCATAAACTTGGCCGGAGCGGCATATCTGAGGATGGCATTGTACGGCAGGCGAATGTGGGTGACGTCGAAGTCAATGAGCTCGGTACGGTAGTTCTTGCGCTGTCCGAAGGTGACAGGGAGGCGGACCTGCCCTATCAGGACAGTGGAACCATCAGTGACCCCTGAGAAGGGCTTGGTTGGTTGAAGCTGATCATATGGCACTTGGAGATTGTTGAACGTCTCGACGGATAGGACGTTGAGCCCTGCCCCGCCGTCGATGAGGGTCCTGGTAATTTGCACATTACTGATGACTGGGGAATAGAGCATCGGGAGGACACCGGCCGTTGCCGTGCACTTGAGCTAATCCGCTAAGCTGAACATGATGGCGCACGCAGACCACCTGAGGGGGCACGTGGCCTCAAGCTTGGGGAGGACTGCATTTACTTCACTAGCAAACTGGTTGAAGATGCGCTGAGAGGTTGGGGCCTGAGCGCCGCCCAAGATGCAAGCGATTGCATGCGGCTCCTGGAAGCCCCCAGCCCCCTCGTCCTGATGATGGTCATCATTCCTTCTTGGCGGAGGTGGCAGAGGAAGCCCTGCGTTGCCTTGCGGGCGATCCTCACGAGGCTGATCCCTCCAAGCCCCCTCGCGAGGCTGGTCCTGCCAGCGGTCCTCGCGAGGCCGGTCATGCCACCCTTGGCGAGGGCCACGGTCGTCCCATCGTCCTCCATCTCTTCCTCCGCCTCGGCCGTAGCCCCAATCGTTGCGCTCGGGGCATCGACCGACACGGCCTTCTCGCACGGCCCTGAGCTCTTGGCATTCGTTGGTGTTGTGGGTATGGAGGTCGTGGTACACACAGTATCAGCTGCCCTTGGACGACTCCGGCTGATCCCTGCCGCGCTTCATGTCCGGTTCTGCTGCGAGCACAGCTGCTCCCTTGCGCTTCACATCCTTGGCCTTGGCTTTCTTCTCTTCTGGATCTGCAGCCGGGAGCTCGAGAAGGGAAAGGCGTCCCTCGTCAGCCCTTGCGCACTTGGTCGCCAGGTTGAACAACTCCAGAGACGTACACAGGTCTTCATGGATTGCCAGCTCCTCCTTCATTTTGACATCGCGGACGCCATCAGAGAACACCGAGATGATGGCCTCCTCGGTCACCTTGGGAATCTTGAGGCGAGCGCTGTTGAAGCGCTGGATGTACTTCTGCAAGGTTTCTCCGCGTTGCTGCTTGATGCTACACAGGTCACCCATGGCCGGCGGACGGTCGTGAGTGCCCTGAAAGTTGGCGATGAAGCGAGTGCGCATCTCGTCCCAGGAGGAGATCGTGCCAGGGGGCAGGTTCAAGAGCCAGGTGCGGGCACCGTCCTTGAGTGCCATGGGAAACCAGTTTGCCATGACCTTTTCATCCCCATTGGCGGCTTCGATGCCCAGCTCGTAGAGCTGTAGGAACTCCGTGGGGTCGGCAGTGCCGTCGTAGCGAGGAGGCAGGTCAGGTTTGAACTTGCCTGGCCAGGCGACACTGTGTAGCTCGATGGTGAAGGCGCGGCAGCCTGCGGTGGCCACTAGAGCACTCTGCTGATGCGGGGCTTGCTCCTGGGGATTCCCGTGCGCCGCTGCCTGGAGCAGCGCAGGGTCTTGACGTGCTGGCGCAGGGATGCGGTCATGGCGCACTAGTGCCGGGAGCACGCGAGCACCTTCTTGGGGACGAGGGATTTCTTGGCAGCTCCTTTCTTATCGCGCGGGTGCCGAACGCGGTGGATCTCGTCCCGGGGCCGCGCGCCTAGGAGCCAGGGCGCCTTCTTGGGGAGGAGGTGGTGGAGGCGCCTCCTGATCTGCGCCACCTGCGTAGGACGGAGGGCGAGGCAGCGAGAGGGACGGCGCAGGGGAGCCTCTTGCGGCACTGACGAGCTCGGTGATGCGAGCAAGCCACTCCTCGTAGAGGTCGTCGACGGGACGGTAGTGCAGGAGCTCACGCGGCAGGAGCAACGCGGCATGCACGTCCATGGGGGCGCGACGGGCGTGGGACAACAAACCAGCTGGAGTCAGCAATGGGGTGGTGGTGCGGCCTTCCTGCCGCACCGAAGGATGCAGCGACGAGGCATGCTGCTCGTTCGCCACCGGGCCGGTGGCGGCAGGCGACGGGAACAATGGGGACACCCGCTGACGGGAGCCGTCTGGGCAACGCGGGCGGCGAGAGCAGCCCGACGCTCGGCGCGAGCCTGGCAAGCGTCAGCCATGGGCACGACGGGAGATTGAACGCGGAACAGAGGAAGAAAGATTCCGGTGCACCCCTACCTGGCGCGCCAAATGTCAGATGTTGGGTTCCGCCAGACCCTTAAGGTTCGAACTCTGGGGTGTGCGTGAAGATCTTCCCCCTACCACTCCACGTCTGATCGCCACGAGAATCTAAGCTAAACGATGAACAAAACGAGGGACACAAGATTTATACTGGTTCATGCCACCGTTGTGGTGTAATACCCTACTCTAGTGTGTGGTGCGGTGGATTGCCTCTGGGGCAGATGATGAACAGTACAGGGAAGAACTGCCTCGCGAGAGGTGTTCTTGAGCTGGTGCGATGAACTGCTTGGATGAGTTCGATAGCCTCTCGATCTAATGAGAACTCTCCCCCCTCTACTGTGGTGGCTAGCCCTATATATAGAGGCTCTGGTCCTCTTCCCAAATATTGAGTGGGAAGGGCGCCAACAACGGTCATTTTGAAGGGGAACATCTAGTACAAGTTATCCTGACTAAAGTTGGTCTTCGGCTGCCAAAGGCACTGGCGATGACGCCGCCTTGGGCTGCACGGTGACCTCCATCCTGCCGCTCTGCTGGTCTTGGTCTCGTTGCACCAAAATGTTAACCTTTGCCTGATGCCTCGGTACTCCACGCCTGTGCTTGCCCCCTTTGCACCAAAGGGGAAACAAGGACACTGCGCGGGCCGGCGCCCGCCTGGTCTCGATCGTCATGGCTTGCGTCACGAGCACCTCGCGAGGTACCCTGCCTTGATCTCTCCACCTCCTCGCGAGCCTGCCTGGCAAGGCCGTTCCTGAGGAAGTCTTGTGTCATCCGCCCCGCGAGGCCTGGCCCCTCACAAGGGTCTTGAGTCTTGCGCTGATGAAGATGGGCCGTATTGGGCCACCACTCGAGCCACGCCATAGGTCGCAGGCAGGCAAGTCTGGGGACCCCCGTTCCCAGAATGCCGACAGAATCTTCTCTCTTTCCAGGACTGTGGTGTACTCAACATCTAGCCCAGCGACCCACTCATTCGTTGAACTATTGAACATGCGTAGGAAGCGAGCAAGGCATGCTTTCACCGTCGCGGATCCATGTGTGTACATGACGATGAACTCATCGCCGGTGATGGCTCTAACCTGGTACTCAGCGGCGACCATGGATATTTGGAAGGCCATCACTACAAAAAAAAGACACATCCATGACATTTTGGGCCAAACAATTTTTTTCCTGTCATACATATGACACTTCTATGATGATAATTGTGACAAAACCGGTATCATCATAGATGTGGTGAGCTCCTACTTCTATGACAAAAAATCATGATAGAAAATGGGCTTTTCATCCTGGGCGGGCCGGAGACGCAGCTGCATGACATTCTTTGGGCCGTCCATGACGGAAAAAACCGTGGTAGAAGCGAGGGCGAGGAAAATTTCGGGGAGTTCCCAGTTACGGTGGGAGGTCGGGGGCCGAGCAATGCGCGTTTCTCTCGTACACGTACGCGCGTGTGTGCGAGGCGTTGGCTCTAATTCAACCCGAGCAAGGCATTGGGCTCTAACTGAACCCGATTGATTGCACTGCAGGCTACATGTTACTGAACCCGAGCGATCGATCGATGGCTGTTAAGTGAACCCGATCGAGTGATTCATTCACTACTGCTGCTAACTGAAGCTGATCGATTGGATGAACAGTGAGTGTTGCGGGGGTTTGGATGAACAGTGAGTGGTGGCGTTGCCTCTGGATGAACAGGACCCCGTGGTGTGGAGGGCTGGATGAACAGTAGACGGTGGAGGGGTGCCCATGGAGGGGTGGTTGAACAGGACCCCGTGGTGTGGAGGGCTGGATGAACAGTAGACGATGGAGGGGTGCCCGTGGAGGGTTGGTTGAACAGTAGCCGGTGGAGTAGCGCGCGGTGGAGGCTGGATGAACAGGAGCCCGTGGAGGCTGGAGGAGGTCACCGGTGGAGATAAATAGTATCCCGTGGAGTCCCGTTTTGCGGTACGCCACACCCCTCCCGATGAAGAGGACCCCCGTTTCGACCGTAGCGCTCCAACACAAGTTCATTTCGTCCGTTTTGCACTATGCCACACCCCTCCCGATCAATAGGACCCCCGTTTCGACCATAGGAGGTCCGTTTCCTCTGTTTTGCGGTACGCCACACCCCTCCCGATCAACAGGACCCCCGTTTCGACCGTAGGAGGTCCATTTCCTCCGTTTTGCGGTACGCCACACCCCTCCCGATCAATGGGACCCCGTTTCGAACGTGGCCCGTCGAACACAAGGCCGTTTCCTCCATTCTGGGTTACGCCATGCCTCATTTCCATCGCCTGTTCCGTCCAAGCCCTCCCGATGAACACGGCCACGCATTCTGTTCCGACCCAGCCGGTTGGCTCCCACGCGTTCCGTTGCCTCCCGATGAACATGATGCATTCCGTTGCCTCCCCATGAACATGACGCATTCCGTTGCCTCCCCATGAACACGACGACTATGCTGTTTCTCTGTTCCGATCCAGCCATGTACACGAGCCCTCGCCGTACGTATGCGCGAGTAGGCGTTCGAGACCCTGCCCGTATGTACGTACGTGGCCATATTTTCTTTCTTGCACCCTGGCCGCTGTACGTACGTGTACATGCTACGTGCGCGCCTCTACTACGACACGTGCACGCCTCTACAACGACCAGTATGTACGTACACGTTCGCGACCAGAATGACAACGCTACGTACTCTTCGACCAGGTGGGTCTCGACTGTCAGCCACTTCCTTGCCTGCGAAGATGTAGCTGGTGGGTCCCAGCAGTCAGGGGGCGAATTGTTTTTTTGCCCGGACGCACTTCCTTGCATGCGAAGATGTAGCTGGTGGGTCCCAGCAGTCAGGGGGAAATGTTTTTTTCTCGAAATACGGTGGCCCGTCCGGCGGGTCCCCGTTGTCAGGTGGAGGAATAATTATTTTGCGCGTAATAAGGAGGCACTTCCTTGCTGCGGCCGTGGACCCAGCTGTCCGCCTCTCCATGTACAGTCCACATCCGATGGAAGCCGTTCCTTGACCACGTTGACCACGCCGCGCCGAGAGCACCAGGGTGGTGGACGACGGCGAGGCCTAGGAAGGGAATGACACAGAGGCAGGGAAGACGCGGCAGTTGTTTCACACGCGGAGGGGAGTACGATTGTACGAGGATTTACTAGTTCATCTACCGTTGCCGGAGAATAACAACAGGTGTGGGTGAGTAGAGGGATGGCTAGGCCAGAGATGGGAGTACGGTGGGGCGCGAGGCCTCCGCGGCAGCACAACCGGCCGCGGGGAGGAGGGAGTAGGCAGTCCCGCCGGCGCTTGTTTGAGCGGCTGGAGCAGCAAGAGCAGAGATTGAAGAAGCACGACGGCCATTGGATGGACATCCGACAGTCACTGCTTGTGCGTCAACCTTTTTTTAGGAAAGCCTCAAATCTGTGGAAAACAACATATAGCCCATCTGCCATTATTTCTAATAATTTACAACCCATTTGCTAATTTTTAAGGTTTTTTTAGCGCATATTCTTTTTGTTAGCATTACAGCCCATATTGTGGCCACGGTTAAAAAATTATACGAATTTTTGCATATTTCGGTGCGGTCCGAACTGTTTTTAATCCCGAAATTTCGACTCAAACTCAAACTGATTTTAAAAATAAATGTATATCAACATAAAATCCAACAAATTCTCCACGCAAAAAAATTAATGTAATTTAAAATCTCGAAATGAAAAAAAGATATTTGAAACTAATTGTCGGTTTGATGTGTTTTAAAAATGTACAACCCAGTTCTCATTACTGATGGGCCATTTTCTCGGCCAGCTGAATGAAGGCTCTCCTCGTCTTGAAAGATTTGCAGCCCAACAGGCCTGACAAAGCGTCTTACTTGGCAAATCACAAAAAAACTGGGTTGTGGCCATGGACCCAGCTGCCAGCCTCTCCATGTACAGTACTCTTCCGATGGAAGTCGTTCCTTGACCACGCCGCGAGGAGAGCACCACAGCGGTGGACGACGGCGAGGCCTAGGAAGGGGACGATGCGAAGCCGGGGAAGACGCGGCAATGGAAGCCCGCGCGGAGAGGAGTACCAGGGTTCACTGGTTCGGCTGCGATGTGAGGCTACCGTCGCTACAGGGCCTGGCCAGCGGTGGGAATAGTAGGGGCGGTGAGGCCTCCGCGGCAGCACGGCCAGCCAAGGGAGGCAGGAGCATGCGCCACGACCGACACTGCTTTGGGCGGCTGGACCAAGAAGACTAGAGGTTGAAGAAGCACTATGGCCATTGGATGGACATCGTACGGTCACTGGAGCTAGAATCGTTCATATTGACTAAGTTGACAAAGCCCTTCGTCCCCGTCAACTTAGTAGGCCCACAAGTCAGCCTCCCACCAAGGTGGGTCCTAGCTAACCGGGGGAGTATTCATTTTTTTGTGCGTAATAAGGAGGCACTTCCGATGGGTCCGAGCTGACAGCGGGGGGAACGTTTTTTTCGCGAAATACGGTGGCCCGTCCGGTGGGTCCCAGCAGTCAGGGGGAAATGTTTTTTTCGCAAAATACTAGTGGCCCGTCCAGTGGGTCCCCACTATCAGGTGGAGGAATAATTATTTTCCGCGTAATAAGGTGGCACTTCCTTGCGGCTGCCATGGACCCAGCTGTCAGCCTCTCCACGTACAGTACTCTTCCGATGGAATTCGGTCGTTGACCACATTGACCACGCCGTGCCGAGAGCACCACGGCGGTGGACGACAGCGAGGCCTAGGAAGGGGACGACGCGGAGCTGGGGAAGACGCGGCAGTGGATGCCCACACGTAGAGTATGAGGGTTCACTCGTTCGGCTGCGGTGTGAGGCTGCCGTCGCCGCAGAATAACAAGGGGTGTGGGTGAGTGGAGGGATGGCCTGGCCAGCGGTGGGAGTAGTAGGGGACGGTGAGGCCTCCGCAGCATCACAACCGGACACGGGAGGCAGGAGCAGGCGACACGATCGGCGCTGCTTTGGGCGGCTGGAGCAAGAAGACCAGAGGTTGAAGAAGCACGATGGCCGTTGGATGGACATCGTACGGTCACTTCAGCTAGAATCGTTCATATTGACTAAATTGACAAAGCCCTCCGTCCCCGTCAACTTAGTGGGCCCACAAGTCAGCCTCCCACTGAGGTGGGTCCTAGCTAGCAGGGGGAGTATTCATTTTTTTCTGCTTAATAAGGAGGCACTTCCGGTGGGTCCGAGCTGAGAGCGGGGGGAACGTTTTTTCACGAAATACGGTGGCCCGTCAGGTGGGTCTCAGCAGTCAGGGGGCAAACGTTTTTTTTGCAAAATACGGTGGCCCGTCCAGTGGGTCCCTCCTGTCAGTTGGAGGAATCATTATTTTCCGCGTAATAAGGAGGCACTTACTTGCTGCGGCCGTGGACCCAGCTAAGACTCTCCACGTACAGTATACTTCCGATGGAAGTCGTTCCGTGACCACATTGACCACGCCGCGTTCCGTTGCATGCATGCGTCCATGGGCGTGGTGCATCCCCACTGTCAGCCTCTCACGTATAGTCATCTTCCGATGACTCTCGGTTGTTGACCACACCATGCCGAGCGCACCCAGACTGGAACGACCCGGAGATGGGGAAGATGGGGCAGTGGAGTCGCGGATGGAGAGGAGTGGGAAACTTCACTAGTTCGGGTGCACGGCAGCATAGCCGCGGTGCCACCCATGGGAGATAGGAGCAAGAACAGAGGTTGAAGAAGGAGCACGACTGTTGTATTAACATCCAATGGTCCAGCTGCTAGAATCATTTGTTGATTAAGTTGACAAAGCCGTGCGTACATGTCCGCTTAGTAGGCCCACAAGCTAGTCACCAAATCTGACGGGTCCCAGCTATCAACGGGATGATTTTTTTTTCACAAAACAAGGAGGCACTTCCTTCCGTGCGAAGATACAGCCGGCGGGTCCCAGCTGTCAGGTGGAGGAAACATTTTTTTCAGCTTAATAAGGAGGAACTTTCCTTGCGTGCGACCATGGACCTCGTGGGTCCCAGCCATTAGGCTCTGCCCGTACAATCCTCTTCCGATGACTCTCGTTTGTTGACCACACCGCACTGAGCGTAGCGAGGCGGTGGACGACGGCGAGGCCCCGGACGGGAATGACTCGGAGATGGGAAAACGCAGCAGTGGAGTCGCAGATTGAGAGGAGGAGAAGGGCTATAACTGGTTCTGCTGCGGCGTGGGGCGGTAGTCTGTGGAGAATAACAGGAGGTGTCGAGGGGTGGAGGGATAGCCTGGCCGGCGGTGGGGTAGCGCTTCGTAGCGATGCATGCTAAGCAGAGCCGCTAGCCGCCGGAGGCCGACCAGGCGGCCCCGGCGATGCTGGAGGAAGAAGACGAGAGATGGCTGTGGATATAAATCCAATGGCTGTGGATGACACAATCATTTGTTGACCAAGTTGACAACGCCCTGCGTAGGCTTCGACCTATTGGCCCACATGTCAGCCTACAAAAATGTGGCTTATATTTAACCCATGTTTTCTAGAATGTACAGTCCATTTGCTGGACTGGGCGAACAAATAATTTCGCGTCAATCAGGCCCATTTATATTTTCTAAGAAATCCCAACCCATTTGCACTTCCTTGAAATACACGTATTAGGTGGGCTCGTTATATATATAATGTTATGTTAGAAGGAGCAATTAATATCAAAGAATAAACCGGAGAGGCACATTTTTTATATACATAATTAACAAATTAGCAAGTTATTGCTCAAAATAAAAATGAGCGCGTTATTATTAAATTGGTCCTTAAAATCTTCGCAAGCTTTTGTACGCAATCACCAGGATTTTCCTTGCATGTGAGTCAAAAACAACCAGGATTTTCCTTGCCAACTTCCGTTAAACATTTACTTTTATAAGTTAATAACACGTGGGATGTTTTCATAATGTATATACAAGTCTCTATAAAATATACGATAATAGTAATAATATAAATATATATAATGTGATTAGAAGGGAAAACATAAATTGGACACAGCTTTACTTTTATAAGAGACCTGCGTTTTATACCCCACAGTAGGCATACTAACAAGTTTCACACACAAATACAACAGAAAAGGTAAACATTCGTATCAAACTCAGGTTCACAGGACACATTCATATTCATAGCCAACATTCACTATCAACAACTCAAAAGATTCATATATACACAAGCTCAGCATATCTATGCATCCAAATGATTGATAGATCAGATGACAATATTCATACATAATTCACAAAAAGATTCAGATATACACATGTTCAGTATGTTTATGCATCCAAATGATTGACATCACAGCCAATATGATCCATGGACGAACTTTAATTACCTAGGGTACAGACTGGTAAATGGTGTTCAATCGGAGGTACTTCTTGCTAAAATTAGTTCTTGTACGAGTAAACTTTCGAGTACAAAAGAGGCAGCACAGACAATCTGAACTTTGCTTGTAGGTTTATCCTCAAATAGTGGCCTCATGCCGAGGGAGGTTTGAGCAACTTGGCCACTACTTTCATCCAACTAGTTTACTGGCTCATCTTGGTCCTGTATCTCGCCAAAACTCTACATTGCAGACGAGAAAGGAAGCGGTTGAGAAAATGAACCACCCAAATTTTTTGTACAGTTCAACTGAAATGGAGCATCCTTGGCATGCAGACTGATTAAGTGCCAGATGAATATACGCGTCAACCAACTTGTCTGGAATCTTTAGACTCCATGCCATATAGTTCGCTACCATATGTGTCGATAACCAAAAGGCACAAGTTGGGACCAAAGACTGGACTACGTTTTTCTGGGCTATGCACTAAGCAATATTTTTGGCGTTTACTCTCCTAATACTTGGAGTTTGACAATTGGTTGATGCCGGTTGATACTCGAATGAATATAGGCACTTCTTCTTGTCAACATCGATGCTTGTCTGAGTGAACTTTGGAGAACATAGCAGCAGCATAAGTACTTGTCCATCTGATCATTTTGTGCAGTTCTACTAAAATCACCCGATGTAATGATTTGCCCGCGAGTTCAGGCTCCAAACTACTCCTTTATGAAATCGGCAAATAGTAGCACAATACCAAATTGCCAATACATACGACATGCACAATAATCAGGATAAAGACCAGTACCAACCTGTGTGAGGTAGCATATCAATTACTATTTCCTTTGACTGGAAGCCGAGATAAGCCAAGCGACTGACAGCAAAGGAAGAAAGCAAGCGGAGATTAGCGACTGACAGGAAAGGACGGAAGCTGTCGAGGCAATGAAGCACCCAGAGTTTTTGTGCAGTTCCACCAAAATTGAGCATCCCTGTTGGCACATATATTGAGAGAGTGAGATTACTGTAATAGTGGGACTAGTTGATGAAACATACACTAACAAATAGAAGCACCCTCATTATCTTGATGGGTAAAGTTAGCAACATACTAGTCTTGCTTAAAGAGAGGTATTAATTTATTTAATCAGTGCCAATTATCTCAACACTCAAAGCATTGCCATTTATCATAGGTTGCAAAACTTTAACGTGCAAAGATAAAGGAGTTTCTCATGACAGTAGCACGATACAAATAGAGATGACAACGAACTAATATGGATGAAGGCCTTAGGCCTGTACCAACCTGAGAAGAAAAGTTTATTCATGTAGTCCCATAAGAGATGATAAAGCACTCACTGGAATCACACAATAGTATATATTTTTGTGCACTTCAAATGTATGGTTGAAATCACTCTTGTTTACCAGTGCTGAGATTATATCGAAAGATTATCAAGAACTTCCAGCAGAGTTAAAGCACTGGCTGGGATGCAGTTCATTGTATTGTCTTGTGTAGTTCCACTAAAATGTATGATTGGCACAACATGATCTCTGTTTGCACAAGTAGGAACAAGGTGAAACCTTCATTAGCTTAGTGAGAAAGGATAGGAAGACATTAGCATATTACTCAAACAGTAGCATCAAATTCATGATGGACAATACGCAAAACATTGCCTCATTGAACCAATGGCAATAAATTGACATGCAAAACAATAGCACTATTACGTCATGACACTAATAATATTCCCTCCCTGCTCCACCACATGATTCACCTCCATAGACAAACATACACACGTACATGATTCAACATAGGGTCCTACTAAAGATTTGTTTAACTCCAACAGGAAAATTAGGCAGTAATAAATTAGTGGTACTTAAGTACTCCTAATTAATTAAGTGAGACAGCAGAAGTGGAAGGGCTCCCTGGGGGATCGTCTCACATGTAAGGTAGTCGTTGCCGGAGCCCTTGAATGGCCTCGACTAAGGCCTCTGGCTTTAGCAAGATCGCCTTGGCACTGTTTCTTCTTCTTCTTCTTCCTCTTCATGCTCTGATTCTCTTTCTCCTCACCAGTTGGTGAAACCAAGTACATGATTGGCCTTCTAATTCAGAATTGGTTTTGTCAGTGAGGGAGTACAAGTGTACTAGTAAAAAATAGCATTATTTTCTCATGGCAGTCGGAAAATAGAGATGAACACATGCATTAAATATCATTCTTACCTAAAGGAAGGTTATGGCGCCAATATGGATTATGAGGATTGAAACACAGATCTCCCTTTGTGCAGTTCCACCGAAATGAACCAACTGTTCCATACTGACATTCCAGTTAAACAACACAAAAGTCACTTCTTTTAAGAAGAGTTTTGTGCAGTGCACCAAAAGGTCACAACAGCAACTAGGTGAATTTGATATCCCTGTTTGCACAAAAAGGTACAGTGGAAACAGTCAGAGTCTCAAACAATTATAGGCAAAAACATTTGGCTAAACTTGTCATTAACAGTGACATGGCTTCATTTTTACCAGGGACATTAGATTAAGAACAACTAAGGTTGCGTTCGGTTCACATGTTTGGTGCAGGATTTTCGTAGGAACACAATTCCTATGGTATTCTTTCCCTTCCAACCGTTCGGAACATGGGAAAGGTGAATAGTGTTTCATAGGAAAGCTGGTCTGGTAGTACTGATTCCATAGGATTAGAAACATCCACGCACTTCTCATTTTTTGGGCGGAAGCCCGAGGCAGGCGCTCGCTGCCATGCGTTAGACAGGTTGATGTGCTATGTTTGCCGGAATAAAAAAAATCAACCTATGTGTGGTACGTGAGGTGAGGACAAGAGTAGTCACTGTGCAGCTGAATAAACAAATAGCATCTCATACTGCCAAGCATGCTACTCTAAAAAACAAATCTATACATTTCATAGTCCATCCGAACACATTCTCTTGAGAGTTTCCTCCAGTTTGCTGTTCCATAGTTTTATACCTACATTCCTTACCTATTCCTCTATTTTCATCAAGACCTATGTTTTCTACCCCTTTATTCCAAACGGAGCCTAAATATTTGGTATAAGGGCATGGGACAGTGGGTTCACCAGCAGTCCAACACCATGTACGTAAACATGGGCATAAAGTGGCGATTCATAGTTTGTTGCCCCGAGAAACAAACATCCAAGAAACATATCTTGGTTGGTCCCATTTTTGTTCACTCTAGCCACCTACTCCTATGTGTGGATAGCAAATCTAGTCCTGGGCATACCACTTTGTACATCGTTACCCCTATATTTCCCTTTTCGACCAAGAGACCGCTTGGATGACCAATCTGTACTACTTTCACAACCTTTCCTTCATGTTTGTACCAAGTCCGATGTACATACTAAATTCCCCCACCCCCACTTTATTTCTTGTTTGAACCAAGTACTCCCTCCGTCCAGAATTACTTGTCATCAAAATGGATGTGTCTAGAACTAAAATACATCCAGATACATCCATTTCAATGACAAGTATTTTTGGACGGAGGGAGTACAAGATTCGACTCCATGAAGTAGCTTTACCTCTAACAATAGAAGAAAAAAATAGGTGACGTTGGACCATCCGATCGAGAGGGGCTGAGAGGTAGAAAATGATGCACATGCAGCAACGTAGCGAGCTGGGGAAGTAGAGCTAAGGCGGTTTCGAACGAAGATATACCTGAAGGTCGTCGGGATGTGGATAGGTGGGCGGCGGGAGGCCGGATCTGCCCACAGGCAACGACGAAGGGATCGGAGGACCTCCCGCGCCGGCGCTCAGCCAGAGATAACGGTGCGGGCGGCAGTGGGTCTCCTCCCTCACTGTCGACGACGGCCTAAACGCTGCCCCTCCTCCCCTTCACCGGTGGAGGGGGATACGTCCGGATCTGTAACCAGCGGTGAGGATAGAAAGCCAGTGTTTTTTGAAGGGAGAAAGACAGTGTTACTACCCCTATCTTGTTTAGATCTGGAGAGGATGAGAGTGTGTGAATAGAGCAACCCTAGCAAGCAAGCGCGAAGGCTCCGACCTATATATACGTAGTGGGGTAGTTTTCCTTTTTCACTCCATCAAAACAATCGTTTAAAATTGTGTACTACTACATGACAGGTCGCGTTTTTTTAGTTGTTGATTGTTTTTTGAGATAGCTACCCGCTTGTTCCAAGTGGTGTTACGGTCTGCCAGGTCACACTTTGTATCGTTCAAGTCTGGTACAAAAAGTCCCTCCATTAAATAAACAACCACCCCTCGTAAAAATTGTGAACAAGCCCACGGCTAAAATTAGCGGAAACGTGGGTTGCCCCAACATGCATTGTTATTTATATTTTCTACTCCCTCCGTTCCTAAATATAAGTCTTTTTTATTAGCCACACCTAAGAGAAGATTTTTTTTATTAGCAGTGAACCCCACATGTCATAGACACAAAAATTGTGGCAAGATTCCCTTAGGCAAGCCAAAGTGTGTCTAACAATTTGAGCAACTCAGGTTAGGCAAGTGTGGCAAGTGTGGGAAAAATAATGTGGCAACATAAGACAAACATAGTCACAATCCAAACAGCCCCGTAATTTTTTGTGACATGCATGAAAATTTGGTTAGTTAAATTTATAGTTAAAATTTGGCAAGGTGCATCAAATCAACACATGCAAGTATCAAAGGAAAGTCACGGCATGCATGCATGCATTGTACTCCCTCCGTTTCCAAATATAAGTCTTTTTAGAGATTGCGACAAGTGACTACATATGAAGCAGAATATGTCTACATACGAAGTAGTCCATTTGAAATGTGTAAAAAGACTTATATCGAGTGCAGTGCTTTGATGTGTCGCGTCAACTTGTACAAGACCGATAAATTTGATTACTACAACGCCCTCTCCCTCGCGGAATGAGCTCCGGTGCCTTAACTGTACCTGCCTTTGGCTGCATGACAGGAGGGCGAACCACCTGTTGGGCCCACCTATCATAGATGCAAAGGCAAGAATAGTAAGTAGAAGCTTTTGCTACACGCTATCCCTCCCGCACGAGGTGGATGGACATGAAGCAGTGGATTCGATACTGTAGAAGTAGGAGTAACATCATTGTTCGTCTTCTCGAAGAGGCGAAGAGCCAAGCGCAACCCGAACGTGGAAGTTGCGAACGCTCGCGTGGTGCGGTGCCTTGGAGCACGCATATACTAGCCAGGCTCTTGCATGAGACAAAATCTCAAATCTCAAATCTCATGAACCAAGGCATTTCGCGATTGGAGGATTGTATCTCGTACTTTACAAAACTACTAATTAAACTCATGCATCTCATTTTCCTGTCCGCCTTGGCCGCGGTGCACAATATTGAGCACTCCTATATGACTAGCTGCTCTATCTACATGCGGGACATTTCAAAGCATCCGGGCCCGCGTGCCATCCACCAAATCACAGCGAGGTGCTACAGTCGAGAATCACGTGTCACCCCGGTGTGGCCGTCATGACCCGTCATATCACAAAACCCACACCTTTACCAGCAGTGGTAAGGTGGCCTCCAAGTTGGACTGGACGAAGGAACCATCATTTCACTGGAACGTTCATTCAAGCCCTTTCTTCCCTTTCTTGAAGAAAACCTCACTCCAGGCTACTCACTTCTGCCATTTTTCTTCTGTACCGACGAAGGAAAGGTGGGCGAATCAGTTATGCTGCTATATTTTCATTCCAAGAATCTTCTTTTTGCGAAGCACCGACCGATTCTCACATCCTATTCTTTTCCCGTTTTCATTGCGATTGTGGTTTCCTTTCGATTGCTTTTTGTATGTCAGTTCATTGATGGATCCTGGAGCACTAGGCAAAGAGTTGCCGGTGGACAACCCACTGGAGACAGCGATCTCCAGGAAGCGAGCACCGACCAACGAGTTGACCATGTTGGTGGGCCAACCCATGGAGACGAAGAACTCCAAGAAACAAGCATTGGCCAAAGAGTTGAGGACGTTGGCGGACGAACTCCTCAAAGAAAGTTGGAAGAACATCAAGGCCCCCACCGTGCCTACCCTAGGAACTCTGATTGCCACCTATGTGAGGCTCAAGACCGAGTTTGAGGAGATAGTCGCCGTTGAGAAGTAGTATTCCCCTGGCAAGGTGATGGCCCCCCATCGAGGACAAGGAGATGGCCCCCGGAGGGATGAGATCCCCCGGTGAGCTGCATAAGGTAAAAAATAATGGCTTATTACCATAGTTGTGGTTTTTGATTATTTGCAATGTGCTTGCTAATGTGTTAGGGTTGTGCAGGTGCCGGGGGACGTCCTTGATGATTCTGATGTCGTGGCCCGTCCTGTTGGCATCGCCCCGGAGATCGATTCTGATGCTGCTGTCCATCCTATGGACATCGCCCCAGAGATCGATTCCGATGTCACGGTCAGTCCTGTGGACATCGCCCCAGAAATCGATTCCCATGCCGCTGTCCGTGCTGTGGTCATTGCCCGAGAGATCGATGACAAGAAATAGTTGGTCGCGCTAATCCTTCAGGGTAGTTTGCATTGCCCTGTGTTTAATTACCAGAACGATGTGTGTTATCAAACCATCTTAGGGCTAGTGCACTGTCTTGTGTGCGCGGATCTTGCTACTTTTGTTTGATAGTGAATCATGCGAACCCTCTCCGAGTTATGGAAACAGATGTACCCTCATCAGCTTTTGATGTAATATATGGCATGCTTAGATGTAAGTTTGAATTGTTTATCATATCGGCAGGGCTTGTTTGATGAATCTCGGTGTTAGTAGGCTAGCTACTATGCGAGCTATAGTACTTGCAAAACACTCACCGAAGAGAAACGTTGGGGCTGATGAGCTCGTGGTATGCTTATACTTATCCCTCGTCAATCGACCAATAGCCCTAGCTCCTAAAATTGTAGGCTTAGCGATCGATCAGACAATAGTTGACACGTGGCCCTGTTTGGATCCCTAAGTTAGAGTTAGTTTTAGTTAGTTGAGGCTCAAATAACCCAAAAGTATCCAAACATGATGGGTTAGTTTGGGTTAGTTGGATCTAACCCACCCCAAAAAAAACTAGCCCACACTAGAGGAGCTTATTTGGGTTAGTTCTCCTAGGCCCACTAGAAAAATTAGTAAAAAAGTTACCCCTCCCATCCAAACATGATCCAAAGTAGTCAAATGATTGAGAAAGAATTTTTGTTGTCAATCTAACCCTACCATCCAAACAACTCTTTGGTTAGAGTTAGTTTAAGGTTAGTTCAAGGTTAGAATCTAATTCTAACCTCTAACTGAGTTAGAGTATCCAAACAGGGCCACGGGTACATTCATGCCTCATTTGGTTCATAGGGTAGGAAAATCATAGCAAAAGTATAGAGAACGTGCAACACAAAATCATAACAGTGCAGAGACGTACTCCCTCCGTTCCAAAATAGATGACCTAGGTGGGCTAGTTTGGCCTAGTGGGTTTCAGTGATATGACGTGGTACAATGCCGTCCAGTCTTCACGTGTGGTAGCAGTATTGTGGGTACAGTAAGTTTTCTTGAAGAAGCGTAATTCAACGAAGTCATGATGGTTCCTTCGTCCGAACAACTTACAGTGGGAAAGGTTGGGCCTGCGACATGATCGGGGTAGACCAGGATAATTTTGTGCATGGCAGGTGGACCAGGATGGTCTACGTCCCACATGTCGGCGAATGAAAGTATTCTTTCCAATATAGAGGACGAGCAACGAGTATTCATTGTTTATTTTTGATGAAAGCTATTGTCTCCAATGTTACGACGGAGGAGTGTGAAACACGGCAGCCCAGTGAACTTGGCATGTGCACCACTCCCTCCTTCCTCATGTAATGCCCAGGTTACAGCTTTTTATCACTTTCTCTCTATTTATTTCCTCTCAAATGTTTTTACCTTTCTTTTTTAAGACACAATTGTTTTTTATGCCTTTTTTAGAATTATTTTTTATACCTAGGAGCACGTGTAGAGATGGGCTCTTGCAGAGCCCACTCCTTGACTTTGTCAATGCCTCTCTCTCCTCCACATAAGGAGTACTACTTGCTATGCATGCATGCGGTGGGAAACTAGTGTCTTGAGGGGCCAGGGCGGTGAGAGCAGGCTCCAGAAGCGGTCCGGACTCCAGCATGGCCCACCTCACATTATCACCATATATTTCTTGGAGTCCGTGCGCGGCGGGCGGGCGATCTCTTCTCACTCTCCCGTTTCTCTCTTCTCAGCCGACGCCCGCCGAGCGATTAGATTTCGGCTATCGACGGTCTATTCAATTAAGGTCCCACATGTCAGTGAAATTGCAAGACAACGCGTGTCCCCTCTAGTGAGCAGCGTGCGAGCCAGACTGTCGGGGGTGCGACGGGTACGAGTCATAAGTGTGCCGCCTTTTCCTTTTGAACTTGTGAAGCGTAACATTTTCGCGCGATCGATCGATAGAAATCCAGAACAAAATGACGAGGGCGGCGCTTTCCCACTCGTTAGGCGGGCTAGTTCGAGTGATATGACATGCTACAATGCCGTCCACTTGCTCCATTTTTATGTAAGCAAGAGTTTACACTCTTACGCGGGAGGAGTGCGAAACACCGCAGATCTGATTTTGATCAAGGGATAACTGTTCCCTGCCAAATAATGGTCTACTGTTAGCGATTATAGCATGATAGTTAGGGCATCTCCAGCACTGGCGCACAAATTTACACCGGCATCTGTCTGAGGACATTGATGGATGCCATCCGATGCTGCCCGCATACCTTTCGACAACTATATGAACTAACCGGACGAAATTCGTGCAAACAAAGCAAATTTCAAATTAACCGGATGAAATTCATTACATTTTGAAAACTTTTCCTGCAAATTGGACGAAATTCATTACATATTTCGCACAAACCGTACTAAAACCTACTATAAACCTAATCTAAATGATTGCCGGCGTCCGACCACCATGTCCGGCCATGAACCCGAGAAGGCCATCCATTGCCTTTGCCTCCTCCTCATCCGCCTTGATAACCTCCTCCTCCGGAGCACAAGGTTCTGAAGATTTCCGCCTCCACGTCGCTGTCAAGCGGCTAATCGGCCGTCGATGTTTACCCCACCAAGCTTGGCGTCGACTGAGTGGAGTAGCGGTGGCCTTCCCGGGACCAGAGCGGCGGCGACCTACCGTGTACTACTCTTCCTAGCTGCCGGTTGCGCCCGCGCATGCGCGCCGGCTTCGTGGTCGTGGCGGTGGAGGGCGGCCGGGGGGGGGGGTGCAGGCGATCTCCTTCATCTGCTCCTGCGACAGTATGTCGAAGAGAGCTTTGGAGCGCGCCCGGAGCGGAGCCGCTGATGTCCCTCGTCTCCTCCTGCGACAGTACGTCCAAGAGAGCTTCGGAGCGCCAGGAGGCCATGGTTTGAGTGGTGCTGACAGAAGGAAGGGACCAGAGGAGAATAAGTGTGGGTCTTTGGCTATGGCTGGGAGCTGGGGCTCAAGTTAATATAGCGGGCGAATGGCAATGAGCCGCGGCAGACGGATGGACAACTGGCGCCGGAGTAGGTTCGTCGGGTGTGAATGCGGACGCTGCTTCAGTGACTTAACTGCAGATGCGTTGGGTTACTGACATGTGGGCCCAACGGGCATCTGGCACGCATGTCAGTGACATACCAATTGCACCTGCAGTTAAGTCCGGTGAATGCGGCATTGACATTCTAGAGAGACGGTGACCGTTTCAGGCGGGAAGCGTGCGGTAGCGATGGAAGGGGTTTCGGTGTGCATTGGCACTAAGATCAGTCGCTCACGATAGTACATACTCCGTACCATACTACCATAGTACCCTCTCTAGCTAGGCTATTTTATAGATTGTCATTGTGATGGACGATATACATGAGCAAGGCGGTCCGAGTATGACCGTTGGTGTTGAGCCAGGTGAATACATGCTCGGCGTTCGCGTAGGCCTCCATCAAACGTCTAAACAGTAATGTCAGGCACCACCGGGGCGCACAGGTATGGGCTCGCCATTTGCGTTGAGCCATGAGCAGGACTTTGATTTAGAGGGCGACGTGCATGCATTATCATGCTTTGACAGCGTGAGCGTGAGTGTCAGGTGCGAAGTATTTCATTTTCATTTGGCTGACGAGGGTGCATTGCAGCGACGAGTCCGTGGTTTGATTCCCCACATACGCATAATTTTGGTTTTTCAGTATTTCTTTCTCCATTGACAGGTAGGCCCGTGTAGATAGATAGAGAACACGAGCTGATGAGGCGCATGCGGACTGTTTGACTGGTCAACCAGACAAATACGGAGCTATACGCTGACCTAGTGACCGTATAATCACCATATCTTGTATACAATGATCAAAGTGAGCTATCAAGACAAGTTTGATGACCGCCAATGCATTTTACTCGGTAATAAATGACCAGGATTGAAGGGGAATCCAAATTTGCTTCGTCTCCTGTCCTTGAGCTCTTGACAAACCAATTCACTATACGGTTTTCCGGCCACTCCACCCCAGAGCTCTCACCAAGGTCGTTCATGCCACCGCACCACACACTAACCAGTAAGGCAGCGATGGCATCCCGCCGCGCCGACTTCCTCACCGCCCACGACCACACAGAAAATGGTAGGGAAGCGATGGCATCCCGCCGTGCCGAGATCATCGCCGCTCGCGACCTCACAACTATGTGGGAGGAATTTGACGATGCCAAGGCCGAATGGGCGGTAGAGCAAGAGGCGGCCAAAGCCGCACAGAGGGAGCGAAAAAGTCAGAAAGCACTCAAGAAAAGAGTGGCCCGCCGCCGCAAGAAAGAAAAGGACGCACGCGCTGCTGCGGAGAGGTCGGCAGAGATCCAAGCACGGTGGGGTGTCGCCGACAAAGCCGGGAAGGAGAACGATGGCGTCTGTCCTGCATGTGAGAAGTAGTAGTACTAGTAGTTAGTGTGTGTGTCCGTGTCTGAGTACGAGCATGTACTAGTACTACTAGTTACTACTGTAGTTTTTAGAGCAAATTACCAGTACATTAGCCTAGACTAAATGGAAAAATTCCTATCCTATGCATCAAATGGCATCTCTTTCTCTATAGGAATTGAGATGCATGTCATCTCACTTCCTATGATTTTCATATTCCTATAAAATTCCTATCCTATGAACGAAAGGAGGCCTCTGTTGGAGTAACTACTGTAGCTAGTAGTACTGCTGGTACAGTAGTTTTCTTCAAGAAGCAGAATTCAACGAAGTCATGATGGTTCCTTCGTCCGAGCAACTTCAGAGTGGGAAGTGGGCCTGTGATTTGACGGCTCATTAGTCATTGTTACTGCGGCGCGACGACCTGGGTGACTCTCCCTTGGAGTTCTGCGTGCATGGCAAGTGGACCAGGATGGTCGACGTCCCACATGTTGGCGGACGGAAGTATTATTTCCGATATCGAGGAGCAAGGAAATCGCGTGGTATAGTATCACTGCTGATTGGTTCGCAAAAAAAGTATCACTGCTGATTTATAATTATTTTTTATTTCTGATGACTGCTATCGTTTCAACTCTTATGACGAAGGGTGCCAAACACGGCACGTGCTGGATGTCCCACACGTCAGCGAAAGGAGTGGGACATGAACAACATGGTAGAGCCCAGCGTAAAAAAACAGCATGGTAGAGCGTCTCCACTTCTTCCACTTCTGGGTCGGAGACCACACGTAGTAGTACTTAGTGGTATGAACGATACAAAGTGTGACCTGGAGAGAAAGACACGTCTAGTTGGAAGGTCTCGGGGCATACACGTAAACAAATATAAAAGTTAATATGTGCCTCCAACTAATATAGTAGTAGTAGAGTACTTAGGCACGTACTCCATAACATCACCGTGCATTGCACGTACAACATTTAGTGGTAGTACGTAGTAAGAGACAAATGCCGCCCAAGAGTTCCCTTCTCGACCTACTTTTGGGTGTTTGGTAGAGTGTATGGAGGGTGCATGAGTCCACACTAGTTTAGCACAAATACACTAGAAGCATGCATGAAGAGGGGTGTTGAGTTGAGCATGCATGAAGAGGGAACAACTATGCTGAGACGAGAATGCAACCAAACACACCCTATATGCCACGCATGTTCATACCATTTGGGCCTTTCTACTTCACTTACTGTGCTACATTACTCAGGTTCGTACGTCCACTCCTGGGTACATGTCCGTCTCATAGTTCCAGTCCCACGTGTTCTTCATATAGATGGAACGATCCTTGCATAACACGTGCACCTTGATGCTAGATGTCTTGCGTGTTGGCAAAAGGATGAACAAAGCTCACATAAAAAAATAGAGTGGAAGAACATAGATTCCGGACGACCGAGAAGGAGCAAGGAACCTCATGGTGGAGCGTCTGCACTCATAATATTTAATATTATTCAGCAATATAAAATTAACCAATCATCTCCATAGTGGACTGGAAGAGTACGAAACACGGCAGCCCAGTGTAGTTACATCATACTAGTACATGGCTAACCCACGCTATCACCATATTTCTTGGCTTCCGTGCGACACCTATCTCTAGTAATCCAGTAGCCTGTATCGCTTCTCCCTCCTCGTCTCTATCAAAGTGCGGTGGGATGGAGTTTTTGCTGTCTATTGAGGTCGGTTAACTCATCACATGTTAGCGACATGCCAAGAGCATTCTAAAAAAATTCCTTTCATGTTCCGTTTTCAAAAAGAAAAAAAATCCTTTCACGTACGAATTTGCCTGTATGCTTTGAGCAACTTGCATGTCCTATACTGCTCCTGTTTGATACTCTAACTTAGCTAGAGGTTAGACTAACTCATGACTAACCCTGAACTAACTGTAGCCAAAGAGGTGTTTGGGTGACAGGGTTAGATTGACAACAAATGCACTTGATGGAGAGAGAAAAGTGATTTTTCAGTGATCCCAATGAGAACTATCTCCAGTTAGCACCTCTTGGGTGGGATAGTTTTTTTGGTGGGTTCGGTGCAACTTTCTCCAATTTAAACCCTCATGCTTGGATACTTTAGGGCTATTTGAGCCCCAAGTAGCTCAAACTAACTCTAACCCATGGATCCAAACAGGGCCTATGGACAGTCTCGACGCGGAGCAGTCGCGTGCACCGGGAAGCGGCGCTCTCTCGGCCATTGCGCCACTTCAAAGCCGGCACCAGTGAGAGGTCGCTTCCGCTCTAGCCGGGCATTAATGCGGCACCGACGCTCCAGGGTGACGCTGACCGTTTCACGCGGGAAGCGCGCGATAGCGAGGGAGTATAGGTTTTGAACCGTTTCAGGTGTAGTACTGGTAGTTTGCAAAACTACTCAATTATTGCACTTAGTTTCCTAAGAAATTGTGGTAAAAAACGTTACTCCACAGCCTGCTTCCCTTCTCCTTCCTCTTCCACCGCCCGCGCACGTCCGCGGGAAGCGACCGGTCAACCCTTATATAGGAGTGCTAGCACAAAAAGATGCATGCATGACCACTAAAATTTCCATATTAAAGCGCTACTCCGGCGGGAGTATGGCGTATGTTGTTACCTTCGGCCGGCCCATGGCTACCAGGTGACGGCGACCAGAGAAGAGGCGGCGGGAGGGGAATGAATGCAGCTACTGTTTGGGTTCGCCTTCCGGCTTAAATAAATGCGCAGCATCACATGTACCCGCGGGTGCACGAATTGTAACATACGTGTCTGCTTAAGTGGGCGTCACGTAACTGGTGTGTGTGTGTGAGAGATTCTGAGAGACAGAGTGCGTGTGTGCGACTCTACTCTTCGGACATGTACTCAACCTTTTGCATCGGGATATAAGTATAATGTTATTTACTTTAGCTTGTGATTTACGTGGCCATGTTAACGTGGTTGTGTCAAAAAAATATCACTTCCTTCTCGTGATTTGCGTTATATAATTACAAGCAAGATTCTCGTGCATTGCACGGAACATCAATATGCATTTTTTTACAAAACACCTGTTGTGATTGACCCATGCAGGAGTAATCCCATGTGTAAAAACTAATGATATCTCGAGAATTTTATCGGAAAACTGGTATCTCGAGAATGTCATCGAAAAAAAGAAAGATGAGAGATAAGGCGAGGAGGAGTGGAGCGTGGTGGTGACTGGTGGTCGGAATGGGCGGAGGCATGGGGATGGACAGCGCCGGCAGGCGGCAGCGGCACCATGCATGCTATATTGTTCTAGAGACTTATTCCTTTTTTAATTGCCGAGGAATGAAGTTGTGGGAGATAATGATGTGGAGAGAGGTGCGGGTATCTTTTGTAAAATTATCATAGTTTGCTTTCTATCCGCCAGATATAGATCATACGGTTTGTATTACAAGATGGCAGGCACACCATCATCGCCAACTCGTTTTTTTATAAGGGTACAGATGATAAGTTTGCTGACTACTAAAGTAAAGTGGAATTTGTCCATGTTATGCAAGTTAATAAAGGTGATTGTTTATCATATGGGTAAGGTTGGATGAAGGGTGGTAGGAACAAATGCTCCGCCTAGAGCATGTGTGTGTGAGATGGAGTCTTAGTGTGTGTGTGTGGTGTGTGTGTGAG